>NC_049988.1:13191056-13342766 GCF_000003815.2 Branchiostoma floridae
TGTAGTACAACATAGAACTGTGTTACATGTTAAAGTTAGCATGCAAAGCCATCTGTGTTCAAGTTGGTAAATTACATTATGGATAATATTATCCAACACAAGGAATTACTAATAGCCTCGCCAGAATTTCTCTGAGGAAACATATAAACAAAGAAGTCAACATTGATATATGTACCTGTAGTACTACGTAACGGTAATTGTGCAGCAATAAAGTTCTTCTTCTGTCTCAAACCGTAATGCTGGTGACGCGTATTGCAGTGTGGCTTCGTTTCGGCTAGCTTTTATAGCCCGATCACACAGGGCCACTCATTTTTCTCTTGATGTTAGTGTAGTCCACTGTGTTCTGCTGCTGCAATGGTCTGAACACTCTTGAACAATACAATCAGTAAGTATGGATAAACACACTTCTTTTACATGCAGAGGTATGACGCTTGAGGCAAACGCCTAAAGTTTTCTCATAGACGGGACCTCCTGGCTTTACGTTACAATCCAAATCACAACGAATGCAACCCCAAGTTCTTGTGTTTTCCAGATTTATCGTGCTGGTATCTGTGTACCTGATTGCCGGCGTGCTGTACATGTCGTTCGTTAGAAACGCCACGGGAATGGAGAGGATCCCAAACATCGGCTTCTGGAGAGATCTACCGGCTTTAGTCAAAGTAAGGTAGTGAGAGCATGTAATGTTCCCATTTATGTAAATTAGGTTTAGATTGCAAAAACGTGCAAATGGAAATATTACCTGTTCCCGCTACCTAAAGTAAGCATTCATACCGATAGACATTATTTGCTAACAGTAAAGCGATACACAAAGACGTACAAAAAGTATCTTAAAAGCAAACAAAATTGTCATAGAATTTTTGTTTTGTTTTCAACGTTTGACAAATTGAATCATTAAATCAAAACAGAAGTTTTACAAACAAAAGTTTAAGAACGGTTAACAGTAGTCCAGACTACAGTTGCGCTTATAGGCTTTTGATATGCTCTTTACAGAATGTGTCGTTTGTTCTATTACAGGACGGTGGAAAACTCCTGTTCAGCCCGTGCTCCAAGTCTTCAAGCTACAGCGACATTTGACGCAACTGAACGTCGATTTGACTTTATAGCCGTTACATGATCGTGGTAACTCTGGACTTCATGTCAAAACATGAACTAATCTTTTAGCAATATTACAGCAACATGTACAGATCTTTATGAAAAATGCATATACTTCATAATTGCTGCATACAAAGTATACCGTTTGCATGTCAAAAGTTCATTTCCAGATTGTATGGAAATAAACTTATCTGTTGGTCTTGCATTTTTTGTGATCTATTGTGCATAGGCGTTGCTTGTGCTATCAATGTTAACTTAGTGCAACAAAAACTGTAGATCACACTGTAGCTGGTGCCCTAACTTGTCGAACACGGCACAGATACTACACAAGACCCTAGCGTGTCCAGGATGAAAGATAAAAAAAACTGGAAGCTCTTCTGCAGCATCAAGAAAAATCGCTAGGGAGCCAAAATTCACCTTGAATATTGTACTCATAGCACCTACTCATACATTGAATACCATCACAAACCAAACAAGCTCCAAACACACACACACACACACACACACACACACACAAACAAACTATGCCCTTACATTTCTTGGGGATGTCAATAAAGTTAATAACTAACCCAGAACAAACATGACCCTTGGTAGCACCGTGCCTCACGTGTTGTTCTTGTGAGAGTTGTCCAACATTACCCAAGAGGCGTAGCGGAGTAAACACTTCACCTTTATGGGCACCAAGCAGTTCATAGATTGGTCCCACGCCGCAGTTTATCAATGATAAATTGTAATCTAGCTCTAGGTGTATAAGAGGGTAAAATATTTGGTTAACATACCAGACTGTGTGGCTAACTTGTAGGGACACCATGAAACTTGGCGGCTGTATAAGGAGGTCGTTCTACCTGTCCCTCTTGGTAGTACTTCTTGTCGGACCAAAGATCGTGTTCTCGCAGTGTCAGAAGATTGACAGCTGTTCCTGTCGACTTTCAACCGGCGTTATAAACCTCGCACCGATTGGTTCTGGGAACCCTCTGTAAGTACCAGGTTTGTTTTGTTGTATTGAGCTGCAGCTGATATCTTTCATCATAGTAGAGTTTATTTAGTATAGTAACAGCTTGACGTGTGCTCTTAAACAATAGATCATAGTGACAAATTCAATTACGATACCTATAGTAGCAACGGAATGTCATGTAACAGAAATGTGCCCCTCCCCTTTAAATGGTGAACTTTGACTCTGAAGTTGTAGAATATATTTAGTAATATTTATACGTGCGGTATTACTTTAAGCACAGTCGGTACTAGGCGTATAAAACTATATTGACTGATCCAAGGGTCTACCTTCTGAACCTAAATTGAAGAGATACTATACGGAATAAATTTCAGATGTTAAGGGCACCAAACTAAACAGAATGTCAAGTTGATTTCCAAGGTTTCTGTTGTTGACTTGTACTTTTCCTTGATGTAGGTACCATGACCTTAAGGCCACCCAGTTTCCAGACGACTTCTTGTACTCGTGGAATCCGTGCAAACCATTCACCGACGTGGGTTCCTGCACGGATGTTGCGGTACGTGGGATAGTGTTCGGAAAACAACAATAGATACTCGTAAAAGCAATATGTGGGTCGCATGTCTAGATGACTTGAAAAAAAAAAAAAATATGTGGGTCGCATGCATGTCATCCGCAGTGTCATCATGCGACGACTTAAGGAGTAGCATACTGCTATAAAACCCTGAAAGAAACACACTGTTTGAAAGAGTGTCCGAAATCACACCAAACTTTTCATTTTTTTAAACACACAAAAGACACACCTTCTGCTAAGATCATCGAATCAATCTATCATAGAAATTGTGGGACATTTCATTTTCAACTGATTTTAAAAAAGAAGTAAAACCCCGCAATAGTAATGTAGGTTTTAGAATCGTACTCGACATTCTGTATGCACATACAATCAGTTAATCTTTGTATGTAATGCCTAGGTTACACATAGCCGAATTTAGCTCCCGAACACCAACCGACCCTCAGCCGACTCAGGTCGGCTGGTGTTCGGGAGCAGTCTGACCACGCCTATCTTTTAGCGCCAAACATGTTCCGAACATGTCCCAACCATCTCCCGACCAGTAAATGACTTACTCCCGACTGTGTCCCAAATGCTAGCTAACCTATTACCAACCATCCCGGCCTCTAGCCACAGCCTCCATGGCCAGACTGTCATGATGATTCCCAACCGATTGCTAACCCTCTTACGACTTGAAATGGACATAATCAGCGATTTTTAAAAAAGTAGCCATTTTCATTTTTAATCAAAATAATCCTTTCTTCTATCTTGTAAACATCACCAAAAGATCAAATTTGGATCACAGATAGCTCTAATATGGTATTTATGGTTCTTTTTGTTTTTGGCTGGATGCCGGTCGTGTGAAGTTCGGGGGTGATTCGCCTACGCCCTGGTAATAGTCATTTTGCTTGGGATAGCAGAGATTTGTCTACGGTTTTGGGGTGAATCGTTGGTAGGTTGGAAACAAGCTGGGAGTATCTAGCAGTGTTTATGGCTTGGTTAAGCACTTAAACCTTGACTGCTGAGTTACTCCCGAACACCAGCCGAACACTAGCCGACCATGCCGAACACCAGACGACCACCAACCGACCCATTCCAGACCCGCCGTTCAGAGCCGAATGTTTTGAACATTTCAAAACATTCGGCTGAGGCAGCCGAACACCAGCCGACTCAGCCGAACGCCAGCCGACTCAGCCGAACGCCAGCCGACTACAGCTGACTAGATCCCGAATCACTCCTAAACCATAGTCGGGAGAGAGTCGGGAGCCAAATTCGGCTATGTGTAACCTAGGCATTAGAATTTAGATTATTTACTCGTTTTCAATTACTCCATGTATATGATTTTGTTAACTTGCAATTAGCCCCATGGGCATGACTTTGCAATAAAACATTTCATCACTAGAACATTTAATTTGCATCTAACATATTGGCGAAACCTTGGCACGTCCTGGTTATGTTAAGCGAACTTATGATGATATTTACCAGTGTAACTTTATATATGTTACATGTACTTGCAATTGGCCTTCTGACATGTAACTGCAATTGGTATATTATTACCAGAGCTCCATGACCTATCAAAAACAATAAAACAATGCCCCACCACCACCACCAGGTTTGTCAGAAGAGTACCGACGGCCAGACGACGTACAGTCTAGGCTCGCAGGACTCTGCTGCGTTTACAGGAGACAACACTACAGTGAAACTTGGCTATACAGGACCCGCGCCTGATAACAGGTAAGGCTTGGTCATATATAAATTCTTATTTCATCTGGTTTGTCTGATGGTTGGGGGGAGTGTCTTATGATCACACTGATGTTGTCTCTTCTATGCTCATGAGAACTATCTTCACAGCTATACAATGAAGATAAAACACAACGATGACTATATAATATGACGTTAGTGTTTCAACTTGTCCTAACTTTCCCCTCAGACAGTCAGAGGTTACCCTAACGTGCACGTCAGGCGCAACGCAGTTCACCGTGCTGGGGGAAGATACAAGTGTCAGCATCTACGTACGTATCAACCTTACGATGTTTCATCATTACGATAACATTGATACAAAATGACAGATATCGATAACGTTGTAAATATAGGATAGTGTATCTTAGTCAAAAGAATAAACAGTTTTTCATCTGTTCCTTGTATATAACTAGTGTACTTCGAATGGTTTTACCTGATATCAGTGTTTTAATGGCACACCATGTTTATAACTGCTCCACAGACTATACATAGAAAAAATATAAACGCAACACACATATATTAGCAATTAGATTCGTATGCATAGACGTATGCTATCGTATATACGTGTCACGTGATGTTTTACCTTTTTCCCTGAAGAAATTCGAGCTGAAGAGTCCGTGCGCATGCCCAGGAGCGTCGGCTAGCTGCAACAGCTCAGGGATCAGTGGCGGATGGGTTTTCGTCATCATGTAAGTAATGCCATAACAGCCTCGTTGAAGAATACCCATGGCATTTGACAAATGTGGTAATTCTTTTTTAAATGTTTAAATAAAGACTAGATGTCTCGGTATTTGCATGCTCAACACAATGATATTCTACACAATCTATTGTTTTGAATTTGGTTACATAGATGACATCCTGCGATACGAGCGTGCGAATGTATGAGAAGGTCGACAAAAAAAGTTATCAAAACGAATCAAAACTAGGGGTCCACCACAAAATCAAGACCATAGCATGTCCAGGACAAAAGATACAAAACGGTCTGCTGCAGTAACAAGGTCACATACAAGGGGCCCCAAATCGACCTTGACTTGTATCTTTTCAACACCTACACATACCAAATATCATCGTAATCGGCATCAAAGGTTCTTGAGTTATGCTGACTACAAAAATCCGGGCTCACGCACACACACACACGCACACACACACACACACACACACACACACACACACACACACACACACACACACACACACACAGACAGACACACCCCAAACAAACAATATCTCCATTTGGAGATAACAAAACATCTAAGTCTCTAACTTTTAAATGCTGTATCCCTACAGAGTACTGGTGGTACTGGTAGTGTACCTGGTGGGTGGGATCATCTTCATGTCCCTGGTGAAGAAGGCGTCAGGAGCGGAGCGGATCCCCAATGTCGAGTTCTGGAAGGATCTACCAATACTCGTCAAGGTTAGTATATTCGTTTGACTTTTGTTTCCTTTGTTATAATAAGATCTCCATTTGTTAATGTAATGCCTTTACTCTCTTACAAGGTACGTACGCACATATGATATACAGGTGTTAGATTGTCACGTTAAACTTTTCTTTTCATTCATTGTCACGATCGCTATGTTTTGTTCTACTGAGAGAGTCGGATGAAAAAAAAACTATATGCGACATTGCAGTTTAATCACTTATTGCTTATCTTAGTTGGTAGACTTAAAGTCAGGCTAAAATATGCGCTAAAAATGTACTCAAATTAACAAACTACGAAATTCATCTTTATATCCCCCCTCTACAGGATGGAGCTGTGCTTGTCATAAGTCCCTGCCGGAAGCAAGACAGCTATGACAAAATTTAAACAAAGTTCTCGAAAGAAGCTGCCGCTTTGCTCAACAAGTCCGAGGTTTTAGCTACATTTACCTACGTAATGATAGACGTTCTATTGCTTTCCTTAGACATTGTTATCATAACTTCTTTCACACGTTTTGCCATTTTCACTCCATTTAGTTCGAATAAGATAAATATCAACTTTTGTCATGGCCCGAATTTATGAGGGTGTAAGTCAATAAAAGTCATGTGATCAAAAATATAGTACCAAGTGTTTTTACTTTAAAATGTTAGGAATTGCTAGTAGTCACCATGTCTTGACTAATGTATCTAAAGAGGAACACATTGGTGGCCACAAATTCCAGTGACCGTGCAAACGTTACAACAATGCCATGCTGGTAACAAAAGTCCTCGTAGACCACTTTTCACAATACCCGTGGAACAAAGAGGTAACCAGGTACAATTGTGTAAACTGTAGGGTAAGCAAATAACTTCATACAATCAACAACTACTTTGTAACGGGAATTCCTGCTTTATTCAAAAGGTTCGGGCACACAACTTGACGACTATTGAGGCATAAAGGAAATTAATTGCTTCCACGGGAGGCAGTGCTGTGTTCTAGACGGTACAAAAAGTCGCCATGGATCCCACGACTGTGAACATAACAAACTTGGCGTTGCATGCTGACCTTGTAAAAGCTTACTTCTCAGTGTAGCTACCACTTTTATAGGACGTAGGAGTATCTAGGCTTTTTCTGAACAACTATGCTCGTTTCCTAACTTCAGCGAAATTGTAATCTTTGTACAAACCAGTGGACTTTGAACTAGGATTAACTTGTTTAAAATGGGTAAGCCGTGCTTAGAGGTGAGATTTCATGTCTTAAACCTCAAATGGCGAGAAACTGCCTGGCATGGATACTGAAGCTGATCTAGGAGAGGGGCAGGCGGGGGAAGAAGTGTTCCTGGACCCTCCTCGGTTTGTCACGATGTCCGTCAAGAAACACAACAAGGTGCAGCCTGACGTCACCATCCCAGTGGTAAGTAAAACTTCGAACTACCTCCAGATCGATTCTACAACACTGCACTTAAGCAAACTTTAACTCTATCTAGGGGCGTGTGCTAGGACTACTTAACTTGGTGACTTTTCCTAAAATATTGTCGGCAACTATTCTACGATAAAATTATGACTTTGTGTTTTTTCGTATTGCTATGGCAAGGGGTTTCTGACAGGCATATTTTACCAAATTTACCAACTTCGGTTTAAATAATGAGGTGTCACTGGGTTTGTCCCGAGGGCCAATAGAAGTGGTCCACATGATTTGAGGCCTCGAATGGTTGAGTAGCTAGGCCGGTGCACAAGATCGAGAGGTCAATCTAGGGTTTTATTCCTAGATTTCCTTTCTAAACGTTTTTTTTTCGAGAGAAAGGCGCGTTGTGCTAGGTTTCTCAGTGTACACAAGTGTAAACATGGGTGCATCGATTGGGGAGGTAAAAGGCCTTCCTGCATACTCATGAAGCCTCAAAAAGTGATATGGGACTTCATTGTTGGGATTTGAGAGTGCTTTACTTCACCACCAATGTGTGCACAAAGGCCATCGTTGGAAGTTCGTGTCTGTGCATGGTGCTGTTTGAATTTAAAGCCAAACCTCTCAAAGCCCACAAGGTACTGTAGTAGACCGACAAGACTATTAAAAATTTACATTTACTATAATTAGACAGTGCTCCATTATATTGGCCCACGGCTAAATGTGACTTTTATGTCATTCGCGCCAAACTGGTACGAGCATTTAAAGTCTCTTCATTCAAATGTATATATATTGTAGGCAATAATACACACATGTAATGAGTTCTGACATACCATTGACTAAACAGATGTATTCTTCTCCGACAGGAACCATCTTTACAAGAACTAAGTTCCTCTCAAGGCGCACAGGTCAGTGTCAAATGACTTAAGCTGTTTCCTGACATTGCTGTGATTTATAAATCTCGCTCTCCGTCTTGCCTCATACCTAAACTATAGGCTATAACATTTACTGATCTGCCATTTGCATTAAAATGCTTCACGTGTGACAACATTGTGTAGGTGCAACCATGAGTCATACTGCCTAACTGTCAAACCATTCAAATTCTCCAGGTATCCTATTATACAATTTCTGCATACATACATACATACACATACATTCCATGCATACATGTTTTGTTTTTCTACAGGCTCAGGGGTTCATCCGTGAAGCGCCAGCACCCATCGAACTTCCTGACATCCCTACATTCGTCCGACCTACACAAGTTAGTACGACAATACAGCTTGTAGACTAATGTGTGATCTACATGTAGTGCAGGTGGCAATTCATACCTTCAAAGTATCATGGGACTATACACGTAAACATATCAGTTGTGAACTGCAAGTATCACCGATAGAGAGTTGTATTCGTACCTTATGATAGATAGTCCATGAACGAACTACATGAATTGAACAAACCATTGCGTTTGCGCTGAGTAGCATTTAGATGTATACCTTTAAAGCATTGTTTCTCTACTATGATCTTACTCATATAACGTTAACACTTATATTACTTACAGCTTATACGATATTGCCTTTTTAGGTGCAGCAGAGATCAATCAGTGAAAACTACAAATCCTTCTCCAACGCGAAAAACCAAGTCATCGAGAAGACAGGCAAAGTCCTTGGCACCCTCCTCAGGGCCGTGTTCGCGCTGGTAGCAAACGGTCTGTTCCTCATGAACTTCATCTACGCTATCATCAACGCTTACGGCGACCCAAACAACACGCCGGAACTGTTTGATAAAACCGCCACGGCGTTCGCTGTGTTAGAGTTGGTCATCATCGTGGTGACGTACGCGCTGGAGATAGGGCAGAGCCGCGGGAAGTGTCAGAGGGAAAGAAGGTGGGGTGGCTTTGTATCTCAGTCAGTCAGTCAGTTAGTTAGTCAGTCAGTTAGTCAGTTAGTCAGTTAGTCAGTTAGTCAGTCAGTCAGACAGACAGTCAGTTGGTCAGCCAGTTAGTCAGTCAGTCAGTCATATACAGTCAGTCAGTCAGTCGACTACTCACTCACTCACTCACTCACTCACTCACTCACTCACTCACTCACTCACTCACTCACTCACTCACTCACTCACTCACTCATAGCTAGTAGCCATAGGGTCAGTCTGTCTGTCAACAAAGATTCTCCACTTCTGGCAGTCAGAATTTCAATATATTGTTTTTTTATTGACAGAATAACTTAACTTTGGTTTACGTTTTGAATATCTTTATGTCATACAGGTTGAACAAGTTGGCCGGTGGCAGAGGAGATTGGGAAATCATTAAGACATTCTTCCTCGAGTTCTTGCTCTATCCAATCGTCATAGTAGATCTGTACGAGTTCGTCGTAGAGAAACAATACTTCTTTCGGGTAAGTACTGTTCGTTGAATAGCTTGATCTGTTTCTTTTTGACTTTTGGTATTGTGTCGGGCTAAGCACTAGGCCGAATAACCAGCGGGGAGAACAGCTAGAACCCTTTGCAATTTCACCAACTGTTTTTCAGGCACTTGACTCCATTTTGGGCGCCATCTTGTTTCTCCTGTTCGTCCTCGAGCTGACCCAGACGTACGTGGTGCGCATCTACGTGCTCATGTCTGTCAAACGAACCATCCACAAGGAGTTCGGAAGGTATTTTACACATTTATGATTGGGGCGGGGATTTGTATCCCACTTCTGACACCACGTTGTCTTCCTTAGTCCAATTAGCAGTGATGCACATGTACCCTGAGACAGGAAGAGGTTTTTCTCTAATTTCATCAATAGGGTTGTTTATTTGTCTTATCTTTTGGTTTGGATGTTCAGAACGAAAAGACAGACTTGCCCCACTAGCTTGTGACTATTTACAAATGGCTAACTCTGGATGACACTACTAAATGGAATTTGACAAGATAACAATATTTTTACATAGAGATAATAGAGGGTCTTGACAACCGTCTTTGCTAAACAAGATGAATTAGCATTACTCTTACAGGCTAAGCTTGTAAGTTGGTATACATGACCACTAGAGCTAAACTATTACAGAGAGTAGGAGTACCGGTGTTGTTGAGAACTACCTGTTCGTCCGTCGGCATCGACGATGACAACTAGCTTTTACGTGTCATGTGTTTTGTGGTCTTTTATATCATACTTTTCGTTCCCGAAAACTGCCCAGACGGGCATGCACCGGTTTGGAAATGTAACCCTGAACAACCGTCTCCCTCCCAACAGCACCGCCAATCGCCGTGCCTGTAACGGACACGGCTACTCCTGGTGGAGCGGAGATGTCCTGGCGAGTCTGATTGGTCAACAGCTGCAAAACATGCTCCTGTTCGTGCTGATAATGGCCCAACTGGGTTACGTCATTCACATGGAGAACGAGCACGGGGACTATAATGTCACGTTATGGAGGTAAAATAGGCATCAGAAATTCATCAACTTTACATACGTGTACTTTAACATTCATATCAAACGTCCTATTTTTGACATTGAACAAAATGCAGTGCTTTCTCAATTTTTGTTATTACTAGTATTCAAACGATCCTGAAACTTTTTTCTTTTCAGTGGTGTGATCATCGCAGCAGGAATGCTGTTTCCTGTCTTTCAAAATCTTCTGTTCCTTCTGACCAATAAGATGTGGATTTACGAGATGATATATCAGGTAAGGACTGCAAAATGACTAAATAAGTGAGATTTTGTCTTTTGTCTTGTAAGTTCATAGGTTTTCTTGAAAGCCATGAAAACGATTATACTACGTTGTGAGAGATATATAAGAGGCTATATACACCAGGGCAGTCAAACCACCACTAAAGAGAGACAGTGGGCGATATAAACTTCATGGCACGTTTGACCGATTGAAAGTTGTTTACGTGTGTACCATTGTGTTGGTAGAAAGTTTAGCACTGTGATTACTATCAACATGGATAAGCTTTCATGACAATTTGGGAAAGTTCTTTGCTTGACTACATGCTGTCAGACATGCCCAAAATTTGTCTTTCTATTGTACGAATGAATGACAATGAATCTCTGCACAAACGCCCGTTGGCTGATTTGAGCTTCTCCTGAATAAAGAAATGTTCAAATTGTTTAATTCCATTATTGATATTTTTCTTTTCTTTTCTTTCGTCCATGTAGGTATTGTATGATAACGAACGCCAGGAACAGTCGGATTCGGGAAGCAGCGCCACCCAGCAGGACGCAGACAAAAGGCAGCGAAAACTTCGCGAGTACAAGTCGATGTGGAAGGAAATCTCCAACCAAACATGGAAACAAAACGTCTGGGCTGGACTCTGGAACGGATCTACTGGCGTCGCGGTCGTCATTTGGGCGGCCATGTTTTCAGCATATTGTTTTAGTTCCTATGTTGCAGGCACACCAGCCCCACTGTTGGCCATCATTGTGCTGATGAACTGGCAAATAATACTAGCTTGTATTGTTATATTCTTTTGGACACTTCTGCACGTCTTGTATTATATGGTGTATAGCATAGGCTATGTATTGTATTACATGATGTATGGCATAGGGTACGGTTTGTATCATGTGGTGAATTGTTTAGGTGCCATTTTCCCACCAGAAACAAGTGGGGATGAGTGAGACTGCTGCATTTTCAGTTCAATTTGTTGCTTGTTGTAAAGCATATATCAAGGAAAGAACCAAAACGGGTATCTTGACGATGATTTCATTAAGGTTGTAATGAAACTAGAACATGGGCTATATCTTTATGGATCGTACCAGCAGTGGCATCGACGCATCAGCAATTTGAGAAATAATTTGTTGTTTGTTATGAACTTGCAATAAAGATATTCAATAAAATATTTCAGGTTCAAACAAGGGTGGTTACCGGTATAGAAATTTCAGGTGCAGGTACAGTTCAGGTCCAGAGGATCAGGTCCAGGTCCGGACCTGAACCTGAACCTTATTGTCTGAGAACACTTGTGAATGGGCAACATTCAAAACAATCGTCGAATTTTCTACAAATTACAAAGAAATAATCAGGGGAGTATCCGACTCCCACTGGGTTTAGAATCTTATTTTCATGTAAACTCTGTGAATAAGGTTGTCTGTAGAAACTTCATATAATCTGGTCATTTTTTACTCGGTCCCAAATCCGGCCCACTGATTTTTCTGGCCCGTTTTTTGAGAGGACCGGTCCAACAAGAAAATAAGTTTTTCACCAGTACATTGCACATTGCAGACTCCACGTGCAATTTTGATCAAAGTGCTTTCGTGCCCTCAGTCGTGTAAAGTTGGCACATCAGACAACCTGTGACGTCATGATGACGTCAGTAGACCATTGACGCCTGACTGATGTTTGCCGGTTGGCCACCCTCCCGCTGGTTGTGAATTCATGAATTATGAACTTATTGTTAGGCGCAAGTAGCTTTATCTTCTGGATGACATCCTCTGCAGACTGCAAAATAGTGAGATAGGGCGAAAAATGGCTAAAAAACGAGACGGGTGGGTAAAAAAACGAGATGGGTGGGTAAAAAAACGAGATGGGTGGGTAAAAAAAACAAGATAGGAGGCTAGAAAACAAGATGGCTACATTTTTAGAATAGACGCCATTGGAAAGAAAGAAGGAAATCTTAACATGAAAGTTCATCTGTGTAGAATATACATTATAGAAAAATAAGCTAACACTTTCCTTCCAACACTGAAATTAAACTATAGGGACTTACCCTTCCAAATTTTCGGACGATTTCCGCCGACCTTGTTCACAGAATGACCCTTCTATCTCCAGCAGTGACGTCAGGAACACACCACTTTTGGAGGATGGGGCCATGAGTATAAGAAAGTCTATGTCGCCCCCCGTCTCTGTTGAGGGTGGGCCGATGGGCTCTGATGTGTACTGCCTCCATCATGCCTCGAGTAAAGAAATCCTGTTCTGTATCTAAGATTTTGACTTTGTCAAAAGAAATAGAATGTCCCGGAGGGGTAAAAGAGGAAATTTTTTTTTCTGAAATCAGGCGAAGTTCATGAGCGCGCTGATGCCATCCATTACTTGCTGTTGCCTTACAAACTAGTATGTCTGAAAGCAGCGCTGTTGCAAGATGAATGTTAGCGTGACGTAATGTCTGGATCGTTAATAAAAAGATGAATATGTTTGATATCAAAAGAAGATTCTTCATTGAGTCAACAAAACGTACTGTGACTTTGATGCAGTCAAAAGCAGCGCTGTTGCAAGATGAATGTTAGCGTGACGTAATGTCTGGATCGTTAATAAAAAGATGAATATGTTTGATATCAAAAGAAGATTCTTCATTGAGTCAACAAAACGTACTGTGACTTTGATGCAGTCAACTACAAACTACAAAATCGAATAGTAATACGTTATATCATGTTACAATTAGGAAGGACTAAGCCTATGCATCTGGATCTTTTCCATGCCCAAAGCAATCTTTGGTGCAGTCAACTACAAAGTAAAAATCGAATACATTATAAATATTAGATCCGTAGGATACGTTATATCATGTTACAGTTAGGTAGGGCTCAACACAGGCATCTGTATCTTTTCTATGCCCAAAGCAATATTTGAAATCAAATTATGTACCCATTTTTGCCACAAGGAAGATGAAACTTTTAGGTCTGGCTGACTTATGTGAGTACCGTCACACTAGATATATTTTCATATCTACGTATCTCCTAACGGCAATTTCTTGAAATCTGTTGTAAGTGAGTTAGGAAATGTGAATGATTTCATACGTAAGATATTATATCTAAAGAATTCACCTCATTCTTGGTGTCCTTTAAACAGAACACGTAGTTTCATACCCAAAGATGCCTGCTGACGTTTCAGCGAATAGATCAAACTGTCAGTTACACTCTCTTCAGCCTCACAAACTGTCACTCAACAGAATTCAATTAGCTACGGAAAAACAAGAACAAATAAAATTTAAACATCCAGCTAGACGTATTAGAAAAAAAACTCCACACATAAAGGCAGTTATAGCTGAAAACTCTGTCGCAATTGACGGTGTAAAAAAGAAACACATGCAAAGATTACATAGCCTACACTTTACTAACCAGCCCCAAGTGGTTATTCATATAATACTCTACGTGGAGTAGTGTACAAAATGAATATCTATACATACAGCGCAGACAATTTTCGAAAGGGCACAAACAAATCTTGCCTGACAATCTTGCTTCACGTCGAACATGTATCTCATATTTTTATTGTACGAATCCAAACTTTGGGAGATTTCAGATCGAAGAGTCACTGTGTTTTTCTAGAATTTATCCGAAGTTAAATAAAGACCAACTATCCCTTCAGATGTTGTGCATTGCCTTTCAAATGTTTTATTCATGTTTAAATGTTTGTATAGCTGGTAAAGCGCCTCAAGGTGTAAACGCACTTAGTCTAGCTAATGGAGGTCCCGTGTTTGAGGAGAGCCACTCACACCTCGAGCACGTTAAAGACCCCATCACTCCTATCGAAAAGAGCAGGGTCCTTTCCGGTGTGGGTGGTTCAAATCCTACAGACCTATGACCGCACCTAGGGCAACAAGACCACAGCACATCCAGGTCAAAAGAAGGAATTTCTGCTGCAGTACCAAGGTCACATACCAGGAGGACCAAAATTGACCTTTGTCTTCCCAACGCCTACCCAAATACCAACTATCATCGTAATGCATTTTTTGAGCTATTTTGAGCACAAAATGTGTAAACACAAACAGACATACACACTAACAGACACACAAATAGACACACCAAAAACTATATCTCCATTTTTTCATGGAGATAATTACTGTCGTACAGTAAAAGCCAGTTATTTGCACAACGTATTAACGCACACTTCTGCTAACTGCACGGAATCCCAAACCAGTGTGGTCCATCTATATAACTTCGCATTATTGCACCAGCCGGATAATTGCACAGAATTCACTGGCAAATTGGCCGTGCAATTAAGCGGCTTCTACTGTATCACGATCTACAAAATATCAGGTAGAGGCAACATTTGAAGACGAGGTGTCTATGATAAAGGCAGTAACGCATGCTTGTCGTGCTAGACTTGTCTTTACATGCATGTGAATACTGTTATGTACGATGTCTGTCCCTCTGCCCACTGACATCCGCTCACTGATATCCTACAAGCACTCTTTTCCTGGAAAAATGCACGTGATGTCTGAGCCATCTTCTTGAATTACACAAGTGGTCTATATATATATGAAGTTGTTTTCCTGGAAATTGGTCAAATCTTAAGGCACCTAGACAATGATATGTGTAGCCATCAATACCCCCTCTCTACCCTCTCCCCCTCTCTACCCCTTCCTCTGTCACAGATTCCTCGCCACTAAAAAATCATTGAAAAAAAGCAGAATTTCAAACACAAATCGGAAGGTAAACCAAATAAGGTTTTGACGTTTCGTAGTCAGAACTACCCCCCCCCCTCTCCGTACGAATGGTACGTCCCATATGCATGTACTTATTTCCCTGCTATGATCAACGATTAGGTGCCAGTGTTCAACCAGCGAGTATAGGTGCTAGCATGAAACGAGATATCCTCCTCTGCGATTATTACACGTGGGGAACTGCAATGTAGGTCAGTAACGTTTCTGTTGTGGTCTCTATACTACTGAAGATGTAGGTGTTGTTCTTGATATTGTTACCATTTTCTTACGTGTATATTGTACGCATTTGGTTTTTATTTGATGGTGGTAACGGTTTCATGTGGTCTGTGCATGTACACAAAGACAGCAAAATTTCAAGGCCTTTGATTATAAAGGAAGGTTTTCAAAGGCCGTGTAACTGAATCTGAAATGTATACAATATATTAACGGTAGAGCCGGGTACGTATAAAAGTACCTATTGTCTCCTTATACCCTTGCTATTTCCAGGAAGTCCCTGTTTCGGCTCTCTCTCGGTGTAGCGGTCGCAACGGTAGCAGCATCTCGCTGCGAAGTGGTTGTCTAGTCTGGATCATCATTTGTTGTTCTCTCTGTCTCTTCTCGTATCTTGTTAGCTTTAGTGTGTTCTATCGGACCCTTCCTGTGCCAAAGAAGTGCCTGTCATCGAGGCTTAATGTTGTCGTAGGAGTTTTTTGGTCCTGTTATATCATTATTAGCTTCTTCATGCTTTTTTTACACTTAAACATTGCAGTCACATGGAGCTTTTACGACAAAAATCCTCTTGTTTTTAATATGATATAAAACAGATTAATTCTGATATTTCCAATTATCTGTTGACATATCTAACTCACGCAGTAGACATTTCTTACTCTTTCCAGTGCATGAGTTTTTTGGGGGGTTTTCATATCCTTAAAAAAAGTATATTCATTTTGACGCAAAGTGACATATTCAGCTTTTAACAGCCAATGGACACCCATGTTCAGTATAAAAGTAGCACAATATTCGTTTAAGAGAGCTAAAAATTCGGCACGCAAAAATGAATAGAAGTGACGTCAGCACGGTTCACTGTAGAGGACTTGCAACCGACGAAAACAACTCTGATTTGTCTGGACAGAGAAGCAAATTTACATCAAACAGGATAAAATGAACATTGTTTATTTGTAGAACAGGCGATATTTTTTCAAATGTTTGTTAACTGTGATAACGTTATATCCACATTGCATGCAGAAAATGAAATCATATGGTCATTTATTTGAGGAAGTTTGAAAAATGCTTTATATGTTTGTTAAGGCTATTTGGCAATTAGCGTTTTGGTTTGGACATTAATAGTTGCCTGATTTGCTGATGCCACGTAAATTGATATGTCTAAATGATGCATAGCTCGTTCTCATTAGGATATGCAAAATATGCTGTCGCCAATCATTGATATGACGCAAATCAACGTTACAGGCAATGTCAATGCTTTCGTTATTTCCTCACAACACCTATTATGTTTATGAAAGATCCATCACGACATTAGTGTTTGATTGACAACTTGAAAGATATTTAAGCTGCGGATGGGATTCCACGCCCGATAAACGAATGCCGCCTGAAAAGACGTGGAATTTAAATTAGCAGCCGAAAGCGTAACAATTCAGTCACCACAATGGACCGATCCCAAAACCCCGCCCCTTGCTCGATCATGGTTCTATTTCGAACACCTCCGTCAAAAATAGCCATTTCTGTTCCACTGGGGCTGACTTGACAGAGGTGTTCGATATAGAATAGGGGGTTCTATTTGTCCCATATGGCGTTCGACAGGATCGGTCCATTACAGCTTGTCAGGTGAAGCCAGCTAGCCAGATCCTCTGTCAGCTCATGATCAAGTCAGATCTCTCCCTCACTGACCTTGAAGGCTGTGTGAAATGTTCTGTGCCTGTCCCCAAATTCGGTAAAGGTGTGGTCACACCTGCATATATATTTAAGTCCGTATTTGGCGCGCATAGGAGTATTTGCCTCCACCAGGCTCCACAGGTCGTTGTAAAAATAATAGAAATTGGACAAACGTAAACAGGTAACATGTCGGACGAGTTAGCTGGGTAGCTAACCATACTTCTCGGTCAGCTAGCACATCTGGCATGTTATGTATCTATATTTGTCCAATTTGTACTAATTTTTCCCGCGACCTGTGCAGCCTGGTAGAGACTAAGAGCTCTGCACGTAAACTGGTAACCTTACGTTACCTCAAGCGGACTTGAATATGTACGCATATGTGACCCAACCTTAACAAAATTTAGCGTTTGAGTAGGACGGTTGTGACACTTAGATTTGCCACATGAACACGTGTTGACGGGTGTTCAAATAGGATCTGACTGGGTGATATTGAAGCATGAACTTAACTG
Organism: Branchiostoma floridae; assembly: GCF_000003815.2. NCBI lineage: Eukaryota > Metazoa > Chordata > Leptocardii > Amphioxiformes > Branchiostomatidae > Branchiostoma > Branchiostoma floridae. The sequence continues at coordinate 13,208,905 of NC_049988.1, forward strand.
TCTAAGCTGCCCAAAGCATTTACTGTAAAGGTGGAAGAGTTTGCTCGCTTGATTTCTGGTCAATATGAGGCATGTGTGTTTCATTTCAATTTCTCATCCGTATTTGTATACCCGCCATGACCGCTATTCGGTGTATAGGTGGTATTTCACTGCATTTGGGGCACCGGTGCGGCGAACTTCAGAGATAAAGAACGAATTTTCTTACGTTTTGTGTACTTTGTTGTCTTCTAAGTCATACTTATGCGTATTGCACAATATCTGAATTATGAAAAATCGGCGGAAATAACAAGGCAGTGCCGCAGTGAACGAACCCGGCAGTGCCGCACCGGTGCACCAAGTGCAGTGAAATACCACCTTGACAGTAGCTTCACAGACACGCCGGCAATATTAAACTGAACGGCCTGTCACGCAGTGAACTCGGGTTGTTACCTGCATGTATGCAGGTATGGTTTTCACGGGCGTGGGAAAATTTGGAAGCTGGGGATTTAGGGCGCTGTATCTCGAGAACGGATGATGCGAGCACGACGATTTTTGGTACGTGGTTTGGGGGTGGTAGCTTGACACTCAGGTTTGATTTTGGGCCTCCTGGCGCTTGAACTTGACGTTGCAGGTGGCATTTTTGGTGTTTTGGGGGCACTTTTGGCGCTGTGTGTCCGGAACGATACGCGCCATTGCGACGATTTTTGGTGCATGTGTGGGAAGTTGTTGCCTGTTGCCTAGGATTGACTTTGGGCCTTGTCGCGTTTGAACTTGACGCGGCAGGTCGAATTTTGTGTCCGGGAGGGGTATTTCCGTAGTTATATCTTCTGAACGGTTGGTGCGGGCGCGATGATATTTGGCACATGTGTTGGCGGTGGCTGAATAATTCTCAATTTTGATTTTGGCGCCCTTGGTGCTTGAACTTGACATTTTAGGTTACCTTTTGTGCGGGCACGGGGCGTGCGCTGTATCTCCGGAACGCAAGGTGCCATTGTGTTGCTATTTGGTACGTGAGTTGTTGGTGGTGTCCTAGTGGTGAGGTTTGATTTTGGGCCTCCTAGTGCTTGAACTTGATACTGTATAGGTTGACCCTGTTTTGGTGTGGTTGGGGCATCCTTCCAATATCTGCTTGGTTCTGAAAACAGATTACGGTTGGGTGTAGAACCATCATCTGGCCTGGGGCAACCTTCAATGTATCAGGTTACTTTGTATCCCCTGTCTTAGTGGCACTGACGGTGTGCCCTGTCTTAGTGGCACTGACGGTGTGCCAGATGACGGGAGCGTACCAGATGATATATCTGTTGGTCAGGTATAATTGGAGTTTGCTTATTACTCTTTGTGGTGTTTCTAGAGCTGTATAGTACTGAGTTTAAAGTTCTGGTACAAGTTCCTTTACCCTGTTGGCAATCATGGTTGAACTTGAACTTAAACAGAAGAAGATGCAATTTTCTAATGTGGAGGAGAACTGTATAGAGTGTGGGCATAAGAGAAAGGTATGTGTATGATTTGTCCTGTGTTTCTTTTTGTTTCTTTGGTAATGCCATTTCCAATTCCATACTGTATACAGGTAATTTGTAGTTTTGGGCTAGTCATATTCGCTTGGTTTTTGGGCCTGCTTAATCTATAGTACAGGCAGGGTTAAGTGGTGGAGGCTTAGCTTGGTTCTGTTTTAAATTCAGTATCGTTTGTTGCATTTTGTCGCGGCAACTATATGATGAAATTCCCCTTCTAAGCAACTGCTCATTGGTTTGGGGGGATGTTTGCTGGGTGTTCGCTCTGACTACAACAGCTTCTGAAGTTTTCAAAGCTTCCATTGCCAGCAGCTTGCCATCTATAAATGGGATTGACAAGGACATTTTTCATAGTAAATTATGCTGTTAAATTTGGCTTAGATACTACAGGAGATTTAGATTTGGGTTGGATGGATTGAATGAAAATATCATACCACCCTGGGGACTAACTGTTGCTGCTGCATCATGGGGGCCAGCACTATTCATATTGTCTAATGTCTATGGAACTACTATAAAAGTATCATTGGTCAAATTATGCAAGTAACCTTCCGATGTCAAGTGAATAACACCCCAGAAATAAATCTTTAATGAATATCATTGGAAGAACACAAACCAAGGAGATTTAGCAGCTGCATTAGGTCAGTACATTGAAATAGGAAGATATTAGTACTGAATATATCATGTGACAGAGTAACTACATGTACATGGGCCATCTGAGACAAAAAAAGGTTGCGTCTCAACAACTTCAAGGTACTGTGGTTGGTTACATACTTAAGAAATCCAAAATAAGTAATGTTCATCCATGTCCAAACTTGCAAATTCAGAAAATGGAATTTCAGACTTTTGCATGGTGCACAACCAACAGGGTAAAAAGCTCATTTTTCCAACCACGTACCACAGACAAAAAGGCAAAAATACACAATAGGTCTACAGAAACCCAATACATTTCATGCAGGCCTGAGGTCTACGAACTCTTGTTCAAAGCTCTTTTCATCTAAGTTCAGTTCAAGACCTAAAATGCTACCGACGTGTTTCAACGCTGTATACATATATCTTAACAGGCAATCAACAAATACGGCGGTCGACGCATGTCGACTATATGAAAGGGGCTTGATAAAGCACGTGGCTTGCGTGATTGGCTCCCTAACATGCACTAGGGGCGCTGTTTACTGTTTGTACACAGCGGTGTCCTCTTCAGGGTGCAATGACACGCGCGTGTATATCAAGTCCGCATAGGGTCCATATCGACCTTTTTTATACGCAGTCGTTCGCACAATACGCAGCTTATACGCTTCTCATCAAGTCCGTATTAGGTCCGTATTGTCTGTTTTCGTACGCACCTCATACGCATTTCAATCGTTTTGTGCTAGTTTTAGGTACGCGTACTGTGACGTGCTGTACGTATACTTGCGTACCTAAAACTGACACAAAACGTATGAGGTGCATATTGTGAGTACGAAAAATGGCATTACGGACCTAATATGGACTTGATATACACGCGCTCGTGTGACTGCATCTTGAAATAGGATGATCAAGGTCAACCATTCTCCTTGCATGAATGCAGCGGAGGACGTTCAGTTAACAAACCGCATAATTCTACTTAATGAGCACAGCATCCAGTGCATTCTGTGAATGGCACTGCAATTTTGAAATCAAATCAGCCACACTTCGTACACGCTCACTATATTATGCAATTCTGTAAGGCCACATTGGACAAGGATCACTGGGCGACTTGAATTGGATTTGTGCGATTTTGATTTCATATTAATTGAAGCATGATGTGAGATGTGACAGTATGACTCCAAATGCAACAAACACACTAAGAAACGTAAAATTATCCGTTGTTCATCCGTGAATTCCTTTGAGCGATCTGTAAAATCTTTGACCATAGTAGTCTAGTGAGATAATTATCATTTCGAGCTTTCATCAATACCTACGTATATACATGTACAAGTACCAAGCATGACAATCCATCTGGCATTCCCAGGGTATCGTGTCACAGACACACACACACACACACACACACAAACACACGCACACACACACACACACACACACACACACACACACACACACACACATACACACACAAACACACACACACACACACACACACACACACATACACACATACACACACAAACACACACACACACAAACACACACACACACACACACACACACACACACACGAACGCAGACGAAAACCTGACTTTCTTGGCGAAGGTAATTGACGTACATCAATAAGCATGACGGCAGTCGTGTAGCAACAGCGCGCATACATCTACACCTGTCATTGTCTGCGTCGGGTGTACTCCGGAGGTACTTGCTGTAAGTACCGGCACCTTTCCCCCTGGTTTGACGTACGTCTGTCCAAAAAAGAGAGCATGGCAGCACTATCAACTCAGGAACTCCTGATTTGATCATCACAGGGGATCACAGGAACAAACCATAGAACAGACAAATAGAGAGTCAAGAACCCATACCCCCAGAGTTGATGCGCCCATTTGTCTTTCAAGCGACGTGGTTTGGCGCAATTTTGTTAAGAAAACAAAATCAATGCCTCACTGAATATATATAGTGCAAAGAAACCCAAGCCAATGTGGATGATGGGGGCGTCTTTCTCAGAAGTAGTCTAGAAATGTAGCACTTCTGTCTCCTGAGTAAGTAATGTAATTTCCGTGTAAATGACACAAACCTTGGAGAGCTAGAGAGGTACCGTTATTCATGCTAAGTACATGAGACTAGGACTGTAGATGTGCTTGCATTATTACTGTACTAGACGAATACTTATTGATTGGAATTTAATTACCTTCGCCAAAGGGTTATGTTTTCAACAGTGTTCGCGTTGAAAGATAGACTCTCAATGTCTACAGTCTATCAACGCGATAACTTGAGAATTCCTGGATGGATTGTCTTGATATTTTGTATGTGGGCTAAGGTTTTGATAAATGATAGGATTTTCTGGGGCCCTAGCGGCTTGATACAGTACTTCAGTGGAAATTCTGGCATTGATATCTCGTGTTCTGAACAAGCTATTATTACGATCCCTTGTAAATTAATGAAAAACGGTATTCATCTTTCATCGCCAGAAATGGCCACCCATTGGTCATTTCAGAAAAGAAAAACATTTATTTTTTTTATGTCCGTCAGAATAGCGCTTTTAACCATCTTATCAAAGTATTTAGAAAATAAGCCTGGTTACTATATTGTACTACATACCATATACGTCTAATACGTTATTGAAAACATCAAAGATACAAGAAAATCATTTCTTAGTATTTGGTCAAATACCTAGTGAACTACAGATCCCTCAGTCATTGACAAAAGCTAGTGGATGCTACCTGAAACGTTTGACCGTTTACGAACTTTATCCAGTTGCTTGAGTAACTTTTATCTTACGTAACACGTCATTCAGTACGTTATGTAACAACGCTCATTCATATGTATTATGTACGGGTGGAAAGTTTAGGTCGATATTGGCAACATTTGAAACACTGTGCGTCGTACGTACGATCAGGTGAAACACATGCCCAGACACGAGCAATGTAGTGTGATTGGACTTAAGGGGCGGGTGATTTACGCGTCCTGGCGTGGCGGCGGCAAGGCTGATCAAAGAGTGTGAGACAAGCGTTAATTTTATAGCCCCGTAGGCGGGTAATGTTGCGTGATGGCAGGATGTAGGTAGCCTCAGTACTGGGTCGATGTTAACATGTTTGATGGCTAAACTGGTACATCACAGGACTACGACAAATCGCCGCATGCAGTTTGCCGCCTGAAATTGCGATTTGTTTTCAAATTTAAAAAAGAAATTGCAACTCACAACCAGCGAACATCATTTTAACAGTGGAAATCTTTCTCTTTCTGATGAATTTGCTGCACAAATGCGCTGCACGTCGATCGGTTTGACAGTAAGGGAAAATATAGTTGGTGCAATTTCCTCAGCGCAATGGGGCGCAATCCATTTTGATTAACGCCTTAAGATGGGTTCACACGTGCGTATGTTTTCACGTGCGTATGAGGACTGTATGGAAGGCGTAGCCTCTACCAGGATCCATAGATTGCAAGAATAGTAGAAATTGGACAAACATAGACAGTAACATGCCAGCAGCAGAGTTGGCTGGGTAGCAAACCATTACCCTCAGACAGCTATCTCCTCTGGCATGTTATGTGTCCATATTTGTCCATTTTCTACTATTTTTCAAGCCACCTGTGGAGCCTGCAAGAGGCTAGAAAATCTATACGGACCTCACACGGACTTAAAAATATATCCACACGTGTGAACCCGGCTTATCACACAAGCGGATCACGATGTCGACAGTCAGTATACGTATATAGAACAGATAAGCTGACATGAAGCCTATATATGGTGAACATTTGCCACGTCTTCTCAACAACAGTCCTGTGTAACTCATGGTGCGTAATTAGGCCATGTTGATTTGATTATATGGATGACATCCTATCAAACCCCAGCCACCTCTGAGTCTTTAACGCTTTTATCATGTCCTGGTTTATTGTTCATTTGCATGTCTGATTTATAGTTAGCCTTAATCATAAGATTCTATGTCTCACATATTTGCTTAATCATTTAAATTAGGATTTATTGCTGACATTTTTCCAATCGTTATTATTCTTTAATTTATCTTGTATTTTCTACATTTGTATATAGATTAGTTAATTTTTAATTAAGTGGAGAAGGGCACTGTACAAACCAAGTAGGATTCTTGCGACCTGTAGAGCCTGGTAGAGACTAAGAGCTTCATACGCACCTCAAACGGACTTGAATATATACGCATGTGTGACCCCACCTTTAAACAGTCGAAAATTGATACGCACGAGAATACTATCCATACAGTTAAATCAACATGGCCATATCACTTACTATCCTATTTGATGCTAGTGATTAGATTCTATTGATATTTATCTCCCATTGATATACAGCACCTGTTGATATTTCAAAACGATCCGGCGACAAAGTACATTGTCATACTTTTCATAAATATGACACCGATGAATAACACTCGTTTTAGTTATGAATAATCGCGACCTGGGTGCTCTGGTGACAGTTAGACAACCATTATGTTGATCATGTGTGTCCGGATAGGTGTAATCATGTACACATCATCCTGGTGCATAACAGGCAATTTCATCTGATATACTTTGAAGATAGGTATCATTTTGTTACCACTTTTAAACATATTAACCACAATTTAAGCAATTATTCCCGTGAGGCTATGTTATAATTTAGCTGCTGCATTATAGAGCTGGGACAGTCAATGGAGGTTAGACATCCTGTCATCTAGGTAATAAGACACGCGAAATAGAAGTTACCCAAGCAACTGGATATGTGTTTTGGAAACGGTCAGACGTTGACATCCATGACCATACAAATCAGCTCAATTTCACTGAGAAAGGTAGTGGATGCTATCTGAAACGCCTGGCATTTCCAAAATCGTATCCATTCGCTTGAGAAACTACTATTTGGCCTACCTTGCCTGGTGTCAATGGCTTACTGGTTGTACTGAATATTATATCATTAATAAATGATATTATAAATGTTTGCCATACAATCTTCTGACAACTAGCGCTCACCGAAATCTACATTCATTCTTAATTCATAAAATTCATAAAATTATGTGAACATTAGCAGTAAACTGCTATTCGACGCTTCTATCGCAAGAGCTATTTGCATACAATATTTTGTACATCTGTATATATTCCTTAACTTAAACAAAGCACAAGATTCTTGCCTGACTGTTGTGAAATAGTCTGTCTTAACGGAAAGTACTAACATCTTCACAGGAAGACCACTAGTGTTAGTTCCATTGATGCGTTTCATCTGATCAATTTTTGAAGAATTATTTTCTCTTTTTCTTCTCAATAGCGAAATTTTGATTTCAACACGTATACCTGATCCACACCTATTCTGATAAACTAAGGAGGTGAGAAAAACAACCTCTTTCGACCAGCAACCCGCAGAGATACATTCAGTTTGCAGCTAAAATTAGATAGTGATTTTCGCGCCAGTGGTCAGGATGGCAGGGGATTCTTCCCTTTCATTTGATCGACAGTCAGAAAAGACTCTTCATGGGGTTTGATGACAACCTAGTACAGCCATGGTCACAAGAGGTCCTCCCAAGATCTCAAACCCCTTAAAGAGTCACATACACGTGTTTTCTAATGACGCATTCTATTAGAGCCCAGTAACTTGGAGACCGGTCGTATGAACACCGCACCTTTCAAGAGAAATAACCGTTAGATTCTGTCTGTGTTTTTTTTTAAATAATTTTCTCTACTTAAAGCTGACAACAAGCTTTGTGACCGCCCCACATGCAGTTGTCTGCCAGAATGGATGAGAATCAAACGGAAGCGAATGTAACCGGAGTGGCTGTGGACATGGAGCTGAGCGAGGCCTGGAAATGGTTTCTCATTGTGGTACTGGTCGTCCTCATCATCATGGGCACGCTTGGTAAGTGTCAAAACACCCATCTCCAATCCATGATAGTCTCTACCAGACTGGCTACGCTGGCTATTATAGGGAGAAAATTTGCCAGGGGAGTTTTGCTTCTAGAGGGGTTGGTCGGCCGCGCAGTCTCCGTAGGATGAATCTAAGCGTGGACTGACTCCTCTGGCCGATTTTTATCCGAATTCTACGATCCCCGCATGCCCGTAGGATGGTCTCGTGTAGGCTAATCCATAAGGCCTAAAGTGAAAAATTTCGTGTGTCCAACTGTTGTTGTCAACCTTGTATGTAGGCACGGAGGGCAGTACGTTTATTCGACATTTCAGTAGCAGGGTATATTTTTCCAGGACTGCTAGCCCATCTCCTCGTGTTTCCATTTTCCCGAAATGGTAGGGTTGGTAGGAGTCGATTTTTGTTAGGTTCTCTCTTTTTAAAATATTTTGGGCCGAATTTATGCAACAATACTGTTATGCAATGTAAAACTGCACATAGGACAAATGTACTTTCATTACAATCATACAGAGATATATTGTACGAGCACAATTTTCTTTAGCAACAGAAAAGAGGAGACCCGTGGTCGACAAAAAAGGCTAGGGTTAGCAGGCTTTTGCCAGGGTCGGTCAATTTTTGCGATGAATCCGCTACGAGGACTATAAAGCCCAGCTTTCTAGATTAGAGTAGAATATTGTTTATAACTGTTCATTGTCACTTGTATATCTCCTATGTTTATACCATGTACTTGCAATTAGCCCTCGGACACGAACTTGCAAATAAACTTCTTCTTCTGGTAATGGAGGATTGAGTACAAAAAAGCACAGCATCTATGTAGAAAGACTTTTCCATCTACACGTGTACTTAAAACACGTGTACTTAAAACACGTGTACTTAAAACACGTGTACTTAAAACACGTGTACTTAAAACAGTACTTTCGGCGTTAATTGAATTTGACTAGAGCAAAATCTTTGCAGCCATTTTGACAAACATAGTTTTATAACACATCAATATCTAGCTGAAACATTTCTTTCCACGATGTTTGTAACAGTATTGTGTTATTAATGTCACCAAACTACTTTCATAGGTTATTTCTTTGTTTGAACCTTTCTCTTTTATTCGAGAAGCTCAAATCGCTCGGCAGGCCGTCTTTCAAAAAGGTCATCGAAAAGGGAATTGAATTTGATTGATAATGTTATCAATCTTTGTGACCATATAATGATATACATAACTTAATTGTTTGACTTCACAGGCAACTTTCTGACCATTTACGTCATCGCTCGGCACAAAGAACTGCAGACCGTCACCAACGCTTTCATCTTTAATCTGGCCGTAACGGACCTGCTGGTGTCCGTGTTTGTGGACGGCTTCAATGTGGTGGGCATCGCGGATACCGGCTTCTTCTTCAGGTCTCCCGCAGTGTGTGAGGTATGGAGTTGTTCACGGGAAATCACTGGCGCACGCACGTACGCACGTACAAACACACACACACACAGACGCACACACACACACACACACACACTCTCTCTCTCTCTCACACACACACACACATACACATGCATTTCCCCTCTCTCTCACTCTCTATCACACACACACACACACACACACACACACACACACATACATACACATTGTCTCTCTCTCACATCAAAACACATAGACAAACTCACACAGATACACACACACACAGACACACACACTCACACTGTCTCTCTCTCTCTATCGCACACACACACACACACACACACATCACACATACAGAGACAAACACACACAGAGACATGCACGCGCACACACTCAATCTATATTAAACTGATGGGTTTTTAACAGTAAAATAACAGGGCCCGTCCCAAACATTTCAATCGCATCAAACACAAGCAATGGACGTTGTTTATCCCATCGGCAACTTCAATCAAGAATTAACTTTTGATTACACTGAAATGATCGCGGTCCTCAGTTCTTTACAGTATAAAGCGGGCAGATAACAGGACTGTGTCAAATTGCACCACGCAAATGGCATTAAGATAACCGTTTGTAATAAGCGCACCAATCAGTGGCTCGAATTTCGAAAATAGCGTGAGGAGGTCAGACCAACGCACAGCCGTTTTCTTGCCTGCCCTTGTTGTAGCCACGTGGCAAACAGCAAAGAGAATTTAACATCTAAAGGCTACAGCATGTAAATTCTATGGATGACATCGTTCCAGATTCCAAATCTATGGTTTTATCGATGCCATTGAAATCACAAACCATAGCATCTATTAAGTCTTTTCTTTCTGTATTCAAGAAGTCACAAAGTCATAGTGTACTAGCCTACCAACTACACTTTAGCTACCACATAAGTGTCAATTACTGTCAAGGCTGTCACATGACACATTTTCCCGTTTTCAGCATTGCCTTATGTCATTGACCATCTCAGGAAAGGAACAAATTTTTAAACTTCTTTTACGAAATCAGGTAAAAGAATAATATGCGCGCGGTGTCATCCATTGATTTTACTTGCTGTGGCATAGAACCAATGATAAAAGTTAGCTAAAGTTGCCCATATATGACTGTGATAGCTGTCAGGCCCGGCACCCATCTACGTTTCATAGCCCTGGGCCCACACATAGGTAGGTGCAAGCACTACAGTAGGGGGCTAGTCCATTGGTAGTGTAGTGCGTTTAGCTTCCATACAGAGGAATAAGTATTACCATTTTTAAGTTTTTGGTATGACCCGACTACAGCATCCAGTCTTCCTTTGTGGTCTCCCATCTATGTACTGTCTGGACTGCACGTTGCTTAACTTCCGATGATAAGATACACATGATACTGATGAATATGTCGTTACTACAGTTCGTGGGGACGGTCTGTGTGACCTCCTGCATCTGCTCCATCATGACCATGATGCTCATCGCCATCAACCGTTACTTCTACGTCACGGACAAGCCACGTCACGACCGGCTCTTCACAACCCCCCGTCTGGTCGCCATCATCATCGCGCTCTGGCTCTACAGCTTCAGCCTCTTCGACTTACCTCTGTTGGTCGGATGGGCAAGACACTGGTAGATACAAAACACCTCTTTGAAACAATCTGTCTCATTCTAGAGCTATGCATGAATGCAGTAGAAGCCGATTAATTGCACGGCCTATTTTCCAGTAAATTTCGTGCAATTATCCGGCTGGTGCAATAATGCGAAGTTATCTAGCTGGACCGCACTGTTTTGGGATTTGGGGATTCCCTGCAGTTAACAGAAGTGTGCGTTAATCCGGTGTGCAATTAACTGGCTTCTACTGTATTATTGTTTAAAATATAAATGTGTATGGTTTATGTCTAACATTATTACATATATAGTTCTCATAGATTATGCAAATGAAGTCTCCATTCGTACAATTGATAAGTATATATATTTGTCTATATTAGTGTCTTTTTTACTTACATATCTGACATGTTTGAGAGTCCTATCATGAAATGAGATGTGCGAGCCAATGATACAAGTGGCATTTCATTTGAATATGGACAATGATGTATTGGTAGTGTATTTTACCAACCGTGATCAACGAAAATCATTCGGACATCTCATACCATAACGATGACATGTGCGTACTTTTGGTTGCACTGCAAATAACTGAACCATATGAGTCTGTAGATGTGTAGTATCTTCTATACCTACATGTATGACTTCAGGCAATGGCATCAGTGTATTCCAGCTCATCTGAATCTTTATCGCTTTTGTACACTTCTAAGGTATGACTTCAAGACAATGGGCTGCACGTACGACCGCACTGCCGACTTCTCCTTCACCTTGCACCTGATCTGCGTCGGCATCGTGATCCCCGTGGTGGTCGTGGTCATCTGCTACACCAGGATATACCTGTTCGTCCGGGCGTCCAACAAACGGATGGCGAAACATCGACAGGACAGCAACATGGCCCAGGCGTAAGTCTGATGCAGCGCTAGCGTTTTATTTTTTTGTTAGCTATTTGCAAGGAAAGCTGTTGTTGGGTAGAGTATATATTCTCTACAAGGCAAAGGTTTGGGGTGGGGAGCTAGTAGTGACTGCGATTTCTGTCTTTTGCCTACCTTCACCTCTTGTAGAAACTCTAAGAGCTTTCTATTTTGTGGCAGAGATGCGGGCCAATGAAAGAAATCGTGACCAGCACTTTGTCTCTACCAGACTCCGGGTCGCTGGAAAACCGTAGAAATGGAACAAACAGAGGAGTAAAGCCGGCCAGAGGAGTATGCCGCAGGTCGCGTGCTGTTCCCTAGCCGGCTATACTCCTCTGGTCGGCTTACACCTCTATTTGTTCCATTTCTACAGTTTTCCAGCGACTCGGAGTCTGGTAGAGACTAACCAGTACTTGTCACCCGACTAAAACCTCTGCTTGGGATACACTTGGTGTGGCACTGTGATTTTATAACTTGTATGCGACTAGATTAACGTTGACGTTATCTTTACTGATAGTGGACGTGGCTACGTAAGTAATAGTAGTAGAAGGGAGGTGGCAATAGTGTATGTTGAAGGTAAGAAAATACATAAAATGAGCAACGAGCAAAAAGGCGTCTAAGATGCATTGGTGATGTATTTTACCAACCGTGCCCAACGAAAATCATTCGGACATATTATACCATAACCGTGATAACAATGAACCATATGAGTCTGTAGAATGTATAGTATCTTCTATACCTACATGGCGAAACATCGACATGCCAGCAACATGGCCCAGGCGTAAGTCTCCTACAGCGTATTTTTTGGGTCATCTATTTGCGGCGAAAGCTGTTGTTGGGTAGTGGATGTATTCTTTAAGCCGTGGTTTTGGTTGGGTAGCTAGTAGGGGCAATGGTTTGTTTCTATCGCCTCCCCACACATCTGCCACGTGCGCAACGCGTAGGAACTCTAAACCCTAGCCACACAATTCGCACCTACTTGCAAAACTGCCAATGTGTGTCAGAGTAATTAATTAGCTTTAAAAGGGTAGGTGATTTGTTTTTTGATTTGTTCTGTGATTTGTTTCTATCGCCTCCCAATACCTCTGCCACGTGCGCAACGCGTAGGAACTCTAAACCCTAGCCACACAATTCGCACCTACTTGCAAAACTGCCAATGTGTGTCAGAGTAATTAATCAGCTTTAAAAGGGTACGAGCTTTCTGCTTTGTAGCAGAGATGGGGGTATGAAAAAAATCGCGGTCAGCACATGTCCTTCGATTAAAAGCTCTGCTTGGAGAATTTGGTGGATACACTTTTTGTGGCAATAATGTAGGTGATTTTATACCTTGTTTGCGACTAGATTAAAGATTACTTAGTTAATACATTTAAAAGCTTTCTGTTTGGTGCCAGAGATCGTGGCCAACCCTTGCCCCCGACTAAAAGCTTTGCTTGATGAGAACATGGTGGATACACTTGTTGTGTCACTGTATGTGATTTTATACCTTGTGTTCGACTAGGTTAAAGTTGATGCTATCTTTATTGATAGCTACGGAAGTGGCTACATAAGTAGTAGTAGTTGAAGGTAAGTGAATACATAAAGTGAGAAAGAAGCAAAAAGGCATCTGAGATGCGTGTCAACAATGATAAGTAAAGGTTATGCATATGCTAAGCCTTGTATTTTGATCCAAGATTTCTGGCTCCTTCCTTCCCAAACTTGTTGCAGTTAAAACATCTTAAAGATGTAAGATTGCTGCTAAAAACAAAACTAGATCTACATTCAGAGCATAATCAGATGATTCCATACGGTCTAACATTGATATGTTAGGCTTGGGTCACATTTCCAAAGCGGGGCCCAGCCGGGATGTTTTAAGAAATGAAACATTAAACTGCATACTTAGAAATATACACAAATCATTCCCATGAATCTCATTTCGTCATGTTGTGTATTTTGATGTCTTTTATATCATTCTTTTCGCCCCCGAAAGCTGCCCGTCCGGGCCCCGGTTTGGACCTAAGCATTACTGGGCTGTATTGTAATCCGAATTTTAACACAAACTCCCGATTTTTGCCCAGCAACAAACTGAAGGTGGATGACCTGACCCTCCTCCGGACACTGGTCATCATCGGAGTGGTCTTCTTCATCTGCTGGAGCCAGTACGTCATCGTTGTGCTGGCCGATTTCGAGGACCATTGGCCAATGGGAGTTCACTTGACCGCCATAATCACCGGTATGCAAATGTGGTCCCTACAAGTCCCTACCGATTCTATAATGATGCTTATTGGTACAGTAAAAGCCAGTTAATTGCACAACAGATTAACGCACACGTCTGTTAACCGCACGGAGTACTAAAATCCCAAACCGGTGCGATCGAGCTAGATGACTTCGCATTATTGTACCAGCCGGATAATTGCACGAAATTCACTGGCAAATAGGCTGTGCAATTAAGCGGCTTCACGTATGAAGCCAAATTTCTGCTCCACAAAGTTTTGCTCCATTAGGTGGTACACATGCGTTGGGCCTGTGGGTTAGGTTTGGTTTAGGTTTAGGGTTTGGGTTAAAGTTTCACAGTGCGAACCCTCTCCAAAAATCACCCCACCTCACGAATGTTACGTTACACATACATTTTGGTATGTAGGTAGCTATAGTGATGGTAGACATAACAAGATGATAATTTAAATGACTGATTAATGATTTAAATAATCAATAAGAAAACTTCATCAATCCAATGTGTTTCATGAGTAATCTTTAGATCTGAAGATGGTATAGTCCCCATATTAGAGTGGTAGGTAGCTTTAGTAGAAGTTGACAAGATTTGTGATCGACTGCTCCACAGCTGACCAATGATAAGCTACGGCCGTGTGGCGCGTTGGATACACCCGATCCCTCGATCTCGGAAGTTAAGCAACGCGTAGTCCGGTCCGGTCTTCCGGTCGGGTCCTGTCTTCCGGGAGAGACGTAAAACGGGGGTTCCGTGCTCGAGGAGGCGCATCGACCACGTTAATTGGCCTCATTACTCACACTTTGGGTACCTACTTGCTGTAAATACACCGATGTTATAAAAGCTCTTGCTTTTGTTTTCCCACAGCTCACTCCAGTTCCTCCACCAACTGCATCATCCTGGGCGTGACCAACCCGAAGTTCCGTGAGAAGTACCTGCTGGTACTGAAGCCCACAGGAAGCACCAGTACCGCCGCGCCCAGCTCTCCGGACCAGCTCCCCTTACCACGCTCACGAAACAGTATCAGGAACACCCCTGACCACGTCAGCATGGCCATGGTGAATCTTCAGGGTACACCCGCAACTGTTTGATTCTCATATCATCCAGATCACGACCAAATCTCCAGACCAGCTTCCCTTGCTACTCTCACGAAACAGTGTCAGAAACACCCCTGAATATGTCAGCATGGTCATGAATTGAAGAATCTTCAAGGTACAACGGTAAATGTTTAATTCTCATATCTCCAGATCACGACCAAATCTCCGGACCAGCTTCCCTTAAATAATATGCTCACGAAACTGTCTCAGGAACACCCACTGAACATGTCAGCATGGTCATGGTGAATCTTCGGGGTACACCGGCAAATGTTTAATTCTCATATCTCCAGATCACAACCAAATCTCCGGACCAGCTTCCCTTACCACGCTCACGAAACAGCCTCAGGAACACCCCTGAACATGTCAGCATGGCCATGGGAAATGTTCAGGCTACATCGGAAAATATTTAATTCTCATATCTCCAGATCACGACCAAATCTCCGGACCCCTGAATATGTTAGCATGGTCATGAAGAATTTTCAGTGTACACCGGCAAACGTTCAATTCTCATATCTCCAGATCACGGCCAGATGTCAAAGAAGGAAAGAAAGTGCTAAAACATCCCAAAACCACAACAACAAAACAACTCTATCCCCTTAAATAATGTTGCAGATCTATGGCTGCAACATTTCCAAACCACACCTTATAGTGTCCTTGAATGATGCCGTCCCCTAGTTATGAGGCCTATTTCCCCTTTTCATGAGAGACTGCAACCGCTGTGACTAAAGATCTGACAGTTCACTCAAAGATCCATACTTAAAGAACAAATATCTAACTTTACATTTGTTTTTTGTTTTTTTTTGTTATCTTTTAGACCATTCTTTTTACATACTGAACCACTTATACAAATAGGATCACACAAAATGCGATTTTGACCCTGAACGGTTAGTCAGGAGGTCTTATTTAAAACCGCTCATTTTGTAGCTTCAGGTAGGAGAGCACAAAACAGTGAACATGGTTTCTCACTGACTTTCAAAAATGTCCTAAAGCTTACATTACCTGTCAGCATTTTGTAACCTTCAAATTAGAAGTATATGACAAATTTTCATTCCGTAATAGGCCCTTAGAATGTCATAGCTTGACTAGGATCCCATAATGTGCGCCTATCCTTACATAACCTATACAGCATTTCGTAACATTCAATTACCAGAATCAACGTATATTACTAAGTTTTCCATTTCGTAATGACTATAATAGGTCATTAGAATGCCATAGCTTGACTAGGACCTGATAATGAGCACCTGTGCACTACCAAAGTGGCCCGTGACTCTGCCAAACGTAAAGGTTAAGAGTCCTTGGTGATCAAGGACGCCAAATAATACGTCATCAACACTTCAGATCATACAGGATCCCCATAATGAGCACCTGTGCAAGTCCTAATTGTCCCGTGCCTCTACCTGACATAAAGATCATTGATGATCAAGGAGTCCTTGATGATCAAGGACACCAAATGTTACGCCATCAAGGCGTAATTAGGTCATTTTTTTACAACTGAGTGGCACTATTCAGATGTGCTTTTCTACCCCCGGATCTTTTTCTGATCGTTACCTTTTCCAACGCTCGAGCGTTGTTATTTTCACAGCGTGCCTGATAGTTGCCGACATTACTATGAGAAATTATTTCTGCAACTCAGAGAAATGATATGATAATGCCTTTTTATTGATAATTATAAATGCTGTGGAACGACAACATTCAAATTGGTACATGACATTGAGATGAAAATCGAGGTGGACGTATCTTTGTACAATATGCGGTAGGGTAACGATACCATGACACATTTGACACATTTGGATTTTGGTGAGACTTCACATATTTCAAGTTGAAAAAAAACAAACACTCTATTTGGTCTACTTTTGCATCATGATATTAGACGAAAAAAAAACATGGGTGTGATTTGATACAAAAATTGAAACATTCATTTTTGATATATAAAATCACCCTAAAGAATTCCGTCCATTAGATAGGACGTTAAACGGAGGTCCCGTGTTTGAGGAGAGCCACACCTCGAGGACGTAAAAGAACCCACCACACTTATAGAAAAGAGAAGGCGTCCTTCCTAGTGTGAGTGGATCAAAAACCATTCTGGTCTAAATGAGGTGGGGAATTTCCCAATTAGCCTTCATAACCCTGCTTCCTATTTTGGATCAGTCAGTCCTCACTCAAAGTGAGCAATTGATCTGGTCTCAATCATGGTGACGCAGTACTTAAGAGATGCTGTTACAGTTACAATGTAACCTGTAACCTTGGAGTGGCCTTTGGACCTAACCTTGAAGTGACCTATAGACTCTTGATATCTGGCAACCAAGTAAAAAAAATCACAAAATGTTACAAGGGTCTTGAGATAGTTTGAAATTATATTTGAAGCCTTTTTGATAACACAGAAAAATCACAAAACATTTCTAGGATCTTCAGATAGTTCATAATTATATTTGAAGCCTTTTTGATACCAAAAAAATCACAAATGTTTCTAGGGTATTGAGATAGTTTAATATTATATTTCAAGGCTTTTTGATAGCATAGAAAAATCAACAAAAATACTTCTAAGGTCTTTAGATTGTTTCAAATTACATATCATGCCTTTTTGATACCAAAAAAAATATTTCTTTGGTCTTGAGATAATTCAAAATTATATTGCAAACCTTTTTTATAACATTAAAAAATCACAAAATATTTCTAGGGTATTGAAATAGTTCAAAATCATATTTTGAGCTGTTCAGATAACATGAAGTAGAATGATATTTTTTCCTAATTTACAAATTTCTATCCAGACAAAAGATGATCCATTTATATTGAATAAATGGGCTGCATCCCCATTGGAGTGATAGTACTGTATATTATATAATAGATGTTTGTAATTTATGCTAATGTTGCATGCTTTAAATGGCTAGATGTGAAAATTAGACTTAGTCCAAAGCTGTCTCCTTAATCATAATTCTCATTTGCTACTTTGTTAGTTTTCGTAATATCATCTGCCACAATTAAATGTACAACTATAACATTGTATGAACTTAGCCCACTTTGGGTCTGGTTTCATTAGCCTAAACGCTGGGTTGTTTCTTGGTCTTTCAGAGAGGCCAGCTCCTTGGCTAGTGACTTAGCAGTCTCACCTTTCTCACCTTGCACCAGATAAGCACAATTAGTGCTTGTCAGCTGTCTTGCCTATTAAAGATGACTTCTCCATTTCTGATGGTTTAAGAACACCTGTTCCTCCTCTACCCTCGTCGTCCCTCTCATTTCCAGGGCCTTTTTTATGTATTTCTGTTTACAATCCATCTAAACCGAGGCCTACCCACAGGCCTGGGGCCTTTTGGTGTGTGTTCAAAGAATCTGGAGGGGGTAAACTTTTGTTCATCCTCTTGGCAGTCTGATATAAAATTTCCTTGAGGGCATATTGGCCCCAGAGCCAAGGATAGGTCCTGGACACAGACTGGCAGCATTGGTTTTATTGAAGTGTGCTTCAAACATGCAGCCTTTGTTTTAAGCTTACTGAGAGTTGTCACATCTTTTGGGTTCCTAAGATTGACAGAAGAGACTGTAAATGGCACACGACATGACAAACCACCAACTAGTAGATCAGTTTACAAATCCCATCTATTCCAAATTGTAAAGGAGGTCACATGTATAAAAAAAATATTGGCGCTAATCATACCAGTGTAAAATCTGTGTGACATCTAAGAAAAAAGACATCAGACAAAAAAAACATTTTTCGCTAGGCCTTTGTTAACAGTCACTTGTCATGCAGGCTCATGCCCATAAACAGCGAATTTTGGCAGTGTTCTGAAACTGCAATATTCCTAGACTTAGAGTCAGTCAGTAAAAATAGACTGCAGTGAGGAACATCCTCTATAACACAGACACTGGAGAAAATTGATGAGTTGCTCCTTCAGTTAGTATCACTTACCATATTGGGTGGTATTATGAGAGCAGGCATTACATAATTCTATCATGACATTCTTGTTTTGGCAATATCTCTTTGGAAATACCCAATCAACTGATCATGACATAGTGTAACTTAATTATGTACAAATTGAATGTATTCCTTGACGTGTGTTGGTTTTCAACATTGCACTTGGTTTAGACAGTCACTCATCATGTGTTTTAACATGATTGATATGTCCATGTATCTTGTGTGTATTGTACCATGTTGGTATACAGTTTGTACATTGTATTTAATGGGCCAAATATGATATGGCCATCTCTTAAAACTGACTAATGACTTGGAATGTATCAAATGATTGTCATCCATATCATGGACTGATGTATTTTTGTTTGCAATATTATTATACTGTGTCACACATATCATTCCCTCCATCTTATATTTAATCTACTCGTAGCAGGAGTGTAATGTTACCCAGGTATGTTTTTTTCTTAATATTTACCATGTTAAATCAATGTATGCTACTGTACATTTGAGTAATATCTAAAACATATCAAGACTCAGTCACGACTCACATGTCTTTTAACCTTGACTTTTGAGTAGAGACGATCTACATCTTAACCCCGGTTCACCCTGGTGGCCATGCCTGAAGCTTGACTTAAAGTGCATCCATAATGCAAAAGGCCCTTTCCCACTCCACCAAGCAATATAAACCTGTCTGTCGATGAAGGTTAGACATACAGGTAATAAGATATGCCAAAAAGCAGTATGAACCTGTGCCTCAGAAAAACTACATTTTAACTCTTCTCAAATGTTTTTTTACTGCTGTTATATGTCTTTTTCTGGAAAGACAAAACGATGAAATATTTAGACTGTACTGCTCATTGAAATAACATGGAAGCTCAGAAATGAACAGAGAAATAGAGAACAAGACATAGTCATACCTTGATGTATAAGAGTTACCCAATATACTCAAAAAAATTTATTTTTTCCTTCTGTGACCTTCAAGAACTATCCTAGAGTCGGGGACTCTCTTGAAAAATGGCCTAAGGCTAAAGAGAAAAGATGTAACGTTAAAAGACGTCTAGTATTTTTCTCTCTCTAATCTTCTAAGGACTATCCTACATTGGAAATGTCTTAAAGTCATGAAAAATGGCCTAAGCCCAAAGAGAAAAGATGTAAAAGATGTCTAGTATTTTTCCCTCTATGATCTTCTAAGAACTATCCTAGAGTGGGACTCACTTGAAGTCATGAAAAATGGCCTAAGGCCAAAGAGAAAATATACATTTTTCAAGGTTTTCTGAAGAAAACAAATTGTTCCCAAGGTCCCAGGTACTGTAGGAGTCTCCTCATTAGATCTGAACAACTCTTGCAGCTAGATGCAGAAAGGTCAGGTGTGTCGCCTTTCAGGGTAATCTAACTAGCTGCAGATAAAGACATGGAAAGGCTGCCTTAATAATCATATTAACCTTTACAAAACCTTGAACCATCACTACAAAACATGCTGCAATCATATTTTCATAAGTCAAGCATGCTTCAAAAGTCCTTTCAGGGTATACTGGCAAATGTTTAATTCTCGTATCTCCAGATCACGACCAAATATTTAAAATATGTGGACAGGGCCAGATTTCTGATGAAATCAGATATATTTCTCAAATGTTCTAAGGCCACATCAATTTAATTTCTTGGTTCACGGATTTTTTCATAAAAAATATGGAGCGAGAGGGCAAAATAAAAATTGTAAATTGGTTGGGGTAAAGGAAGGCTAATCCAAAACATAAAGAATAAAAAGTTTTCAGCTTGAAAAAAGTACAAAAACACTATTACTGTACAGTAACAGCACCTGTTCGTTGAAAATTACAAAAGTAGTGTGAGTTTTTATGTTTGCTACACCAGAAAGTTGGTGAATGGTTTCATTAATGGTGAAAATCTGCTGAGTGGTTGTTTTTATTTTTATTATTTTTTCCAAAAAAATAGGAGCGAGCGAATCCGTGAACCAAGAAATTAAATTGGTGTGGCTTATAGAAAAATTTCAAAAAACAACTACTAGTATCATGTTGATTACCCAATGGTTGGTGAAAATTTCAGTATTACTGAACTACATGAACATGTAGAACTGCTAAAAGCCTGTGTAAATGTGTAACATTAATTTGAGTAATTTGTAAGAATTGTTAAATGTTACCTATCAAAGTGAGTAGATATCCTTTCCCAAGTTTGGCAATACCGAATAAGTCATTTTACATGTTAATGAGCCAATTTGGTCTGTGAATAATGCTAAAATTGTATTTTAGGTATACGTGTATGTATTAAAAGATGGTATACGGAATGAATTGTGTCCTGTCTTATGAACAGACTATGTTTAAATAAATGGAAGCATTTACAAGTCAGTGCTTCAGTTTTTAATACAACAAAATTTACATTTACTGTGAAACTGATATGTTTGGTAGTTGAAATACTGATTTATCAGATATGTACATTCAAGCATATAACATAGTCTTTGAATACATTTTACAGTGGTCAACATAGATGATATGTTTGATCATGAATTCTTTAATTCTTAAAATACAACATGTTACATTCATTATTACATTAAAAAAAACATACATTTTGGATATGAGTAGAAAGTCAGAAAAAATGCATGGAAGTTTGAAAAGATCATGAACTGTTTTGCAAACCACCTAGTAAAACTGACCAGTGACAGGTTTATTATGTGTTCAGTATCATGGCCTTTCTTGTAGTCCTTCCAGAAAAGTTGATATGGTTTTGTATGAGGATTGAGATGCCAGCATCTCAAAACTCTTAGCTGTGTTTGCAATTTGAACTGCATCACTGTTGAAATTACTCCCCAAATGTTCCTTTTCTCACACGATGTTGTTCCGACACCCTACGTCCCCACCAGATGTCTCAGTCTAGCATTCAGCTCCTTCTCTTTTGTCAGAAGACTGTTGGTGTGCTTTTTGTAGGCACCAAACTCCTAAAAAAAAGAAATATCATAGTTAACATCGTAGAGGAGATGAAACTGGAAATGCTGGAAATGGCTGGGACATATTCTGCGTATGAACGAGAACAGACACTTGCACCCATATGTCGCCCTCAATTCAAATTAAATCTTAAGGGAAACGCACATGCACCTGTGCATGTGTGAGGTATCATTTAATGGGTCCCAATTGCACGGGTGCCTGTCAGGGATGTAGCCCTGGTCAGACATCAAAGCCACAAATTTGTCCCAGTGGACAGCCAAAGGGGATACCACTTGGTGTTCAAGGCCACGGCATCTGTATGTTACCCGATCCCTGGTTCCTTCATTTAAAGTCCAACTTAAATTCAACCTGGTGGCTGGGCCCAGTAGCCATACTTATTAGTACTAAATATAATAAAAAAAAACTGCTAATTAAAAATCTATCAGTGCCATAAAAAAAACTTGTCTTTCACACAATTACAGTGACTTTTACTCATGCACAACCTTAACTTTGATAATGCATAATGTACCTCTTACATGTGCATCATATAAATGTGTTAGTTATAGCTTAACAGTGGTGCCAAGAGAAGCCTTGGATGCATATCTGACTGTAATTATAACCAATAACATTCAATAAGAGGTACGAGGGGGGTTCAATAAGTTCTTTGCCTCACCAAGAAATAACAAGCACAACTCAGATTTTCAGGCACAACTTCATAGTATGAAGTCTTTTATCAATATCCTCCAAATTACAAATCATTGGAGTCATTACTTTCCAGGCATTCGTTTTTCCTAAATTAGAAGGTAAGTGGCGAGAAAAAAAGTTGTGTGAATTGTGATCAGACATGTGTGGGTCTAGTTTCCCATGCCATAAATTAACAAAAGACGTTGTCAAAATGTTTGATAATGATTCTCTTCCTATTTCAAGCAAAAAGAATTGGGTTTCTAACTTCCAGCAGCGCAAATTGACCCACACACTCAGGTCAGGTCAATTGTCCACGTTTTTTTCCTTCTCCCTCACCTAACGTTACTGGGTGTCGCCTGCAAAGTAATGATCACACTAATTTGAATTTTGGTACATATTTATATAAGACTTTATACTTGACATCTATGCTTCGAAATCTGAGCTGTGCTTATTTTTTCTCGGTAAAGTCGGGGACTTATTGATAACCCCACGTACATGTATAAAGTCTTATATAAATGTGTACCAAAATTCAAATTATTGTGATCATCATGTTGCAGGCGACACCCAGTAACGTTAGGTAAGGGATAACGAAAAAAAAGGTGGACAATTGATCTGCAACCTGAGGTGTGAGGTCAAATTGTCTGATCACACTTCACCCTTCTTTTTCTCCCCACTTACCTTCTAATTTAGAAAAAACGAATGCCTGGAAAGTAATGACTCCAATGATTTGAAATTTGGAGGATATTGATAAAAGACTTCATACTATGAAGTTGTGCCTGAAAATCTGAGTTGTGCTTGTTATTTCTTGGTGAGGCAAAGAACTTATTGAACCCCCCTCGTAATTGCTTGACGTGTGTGCCTATCATGTATATATATATATCAAACATTACACATTTCCTGCAGACTGTCTACCAAAATTGAAAAGAGCCAAGGATAGATATAGATAACTATCACGTATCCCTCTAATACTTTGTCTCTCATATTACAGTTACTGTATAATTCTGTATTATGTACAGCACATATTGGGTCGGTGTCAAAGTATAAATATCATCTGGATATTGTTGGCAGTGAAATCAGCCTGCTGCATAGAGCTGACATCTGCTGAAATTTAAAAAAAAACAAGATCTCCACTATGGCCAGTATTGAGGCAAATTACTAACAGTATTACCTATAAGTCTGGCCGTGGAGACTTAATTTTGGGAGGAAAAAAAATAGAGAATTTTCAATGACAGAACATCAAGAATGTTTTCTTTGGCAAAAACTGCAAGCATTAAATAAACCACCCTGAAAATTTCAACATTTACAGTATCATCCAATTGTCCTCTCCTGTGGTGGATGATGCCATTGACCTTACAATGTCATCATTACTGACAATTACATGTACTAACTTAAACTTTAATTAGTAAGACCTTCTCTAAATTGGATCTTATTGAACTGGTGTTCAGATATCTCCATCTGCTGCTGTCATGAAGCCATTCAAATGTGTTTTCTACTCATTAGTACTTGATAACTCGACATACAGTCACTCCGTGAAGGGTCGATGCCCTGCCCTGAGGTGCAACATCATCAAAAAGGCATTATTTAGTTTCAAGTCATGTGCATTTACAAAGTACAGGCCTTTGAGCCTTGTTACATGTTGATAATTTAGTAAGGAAAAGAAAAGAAACCACAGAGCAATGCAAATAAGGTAGTGATCAGAAAAGTCAGTCAACATCAGTTTCAAACAGGTAAACTTTAATTTGGTAAAGCATGTCAATTTTGCAGAAAGGAAAACCAAGATGGATGTAGAGAAAAATAGCAAACTTTGTTTCAGGCTTAACAGCTTATAGAGTAGGAGTGCGTAATTGATACATTATATGAAATATTCCAACACTATAAGGGCAGTATGAGTTGTCTTAGGTGTATGTTTGCTTGAATTTTCATATGTTCAAGTGTTTAATACTTTTGTCATATCTTCCCATTCCATCTAATACAAACTTGTTGCTCAATGTGTGTGTGCATAATGATAATGATGATGATGTTTGTACATAACTAGAAACATGTGCAACACTACTCGTGAAATTCAACTTCTATTAGGATCTCCTTCACATGGGTCACAACCAAGCAGGGCTCTAGCCAGCGTCCGTTTTTCCGTCAATTGACAAAGGTTTGCTGCGTGTGACGGAAAAATTTTAAAAGCAATCCGTCAACCTTGACGGACAAAAATTCTTGGTGGAAGCTATAGGCGGCTTGGGGATGCCATCCACGGCCGTAAAAGCCACACAATGTTTGTTTTGCTATTGTTATGATTGTTGACAGTGTGTGTCGGCGCCCTTTTGCATACAATAATCTCATTAAAAACCGTTTTTTCAAGGTATCAGTTCAGTCCCTCTAACTCCTGGAATAGTGTTTTCGCGACAATGGGAATTGGCTGACGGAAGAAAATTTCGAGCTGGCTAGAGCCCTGCAACCAAGCGATCATTAAATCATTGATAAAGTGAACTTTACAACATGTTTGATGAAAACTGGGCACAGATGTTCAGAGAAGAGGAAAGCTGGGGTCTGACCTTTCTTAACCCAATCATGACTTGTGTTCAAATTGGTTTCTTGGAAAGGTACGTTAAAGGTACTTTATCATGTATTGCACGAACAAATCTGTATTTCCAATAACATAACAGGGCACACTGCTGACATTGACCTAAGGTAGCATATAGTTTTGGCAGGTACAATTGTACATGAGTTCCAAAGGCAGTCCACATGATCATGTTTAATGACTCCCTCTGAGCTTTTCTTCCAGCTGTCTTACTGCTTCTATTATGGAGGACAGAAGCCACAGAAGTTTCTCCATGTGAACTTGACATGATGTCAAGGACCTCACAGCTACTCAGCTGGCTTAATTGGCATCCTCTGTAGTCAGTCTACTAATGATCATCCATTGAAGTCATTACATTCCATTAGCCTCACTCAAGGGTATATACTTTCTGCATACAGGGTTCGAAATACCACCTGTATATGCAGGTTAGTGCAGGTGAAATTGAAGCTGTGCAGGTATTTCTGGTGTCTACCTGCACCTAACCTGCACTGGTCCATGTACTGGGTTTTATACATAAATGTCCTATGATGTCTACTAGGTGCATTACCTGCATTAACTGTTACCACCTATAAAGTATAAAAGAAAAGATAGCAATGGTTCCTGAACAATTTTGATATAATCCATACTTGGTGTTGTGCAGGTAAAATTTGTCTGGTGCAGGTAATTTTCATTGTTACCTTGGGGTTCATCCATCTGGGGATGTTATGGAGTCTCTCCAGAAGACACTGTCACGCATGACATGAGTTATTCTTCAAACCAATGAGAACTTTGAAAAAAAAAGACCTTATATTGTACATGCTAGGTTCATGAACCTTCTTGATGCTACTGATCATCATGCCCATACCCCAAATGTGTACTTAGTAATACATGTATGTACCAAATGGTATCCCTTTCAGTACCAAGGAGAGATACATTACAGTGATCATTCAGTTCAATGTCTCTCACCATAAAGGTAGGTATGTCAGCACTCTCCTTAGTACCAAACTATGTTGATCATGACCCCTACCCAAGTAACATGATCTACTGTGTATACCCCTAGCAACTGTGCATACGTGTTTTGTTCTTACTCGCCCCTACCCCACAAAATACACAGCTGAAAATGATCCCACACACACACAAGCACACATACACGCACACACACACAAACTCAAATACACATGGCTTCGACTTACTTTAACCATAGTCTCCACCCTGTCCTGAGCCTCTCCCAGCTCCTGCCTCAACTTCTGCACCTGAAGGTTGGCATCAACTGCAGCAGCCTCTCTCCTGAAGGAAAAAGGGTATCAAAGAATATCAGAAAATCCGCAAAAACCAAGAACTAATCTGACAAAAAAGTGATACAAGAATAGAGGTCTGCCATCTTGCAATGCTAATGAAATCAAAATCAAATCAAATTGGAACTCTTAGAGACTCTCAAAACTCTCACTATACAAATCTAATTTGTACTTCTGAAAATTTACATACATGTACCTCCTATCCACACCTTGAGATCAACACAGAAATGTGACTTACTCAAATCTGGCAAGTGCTGCTTGTTTTGCCTTTTCTGCTTCATCTATTTTCTGCTGGAACTTTTCTGCCTCTTTCTGCTTTTCCTGAAATCATAAAAAGACTCGGGTCATCATTTATCCTAATTGGGTCACAGGGAACTCTGTCACATGAAAAAATACATGAATTCAAATTGATTTAAAGAGTTGTACTAATGTAGCATCTGATTCAGTAATCCTTGGGTTTATACATTTCAGTTATCTAGATTAAAGGGACCCGTGAGAAGGACTCTATAAGACCATTTTTTTTATGTGGCAGTATAATGGAAACTGGTGGAATTATGAGAGTTGATTTTAGCTACAAAGCAATTCTTTGGTTCTTGGTAATTTTTGTGTACATTTTAGGTCATCATGAAAACAGTCAGGGATGGGAGAAAAACTGGCATCTGACTTTATTCACTCCAGACTTTCCTTTGGAGTCCATTTTCATGATGATATTCCAATCTAGCATTTTTTTCTACATAGGAGAAAAGGGGAATGAATTGGTGTAGCCTTAACACCTTTGATAATAATAATGAATATTTTTGAACATGTAAAAGTACAAAATACAAGGATAACACAAGAAGAGAGCAAGCTGACATGATAGCAGTTAGATGACAGAAGATGTCACCTGGATGATTTTCCCCCTCTGCATGGACAGGTCCAGTAGTTCGTCTCGCTCCTTACTCAACGCCCTGAGACGTTCCTCCACTTCTTTACTCACAGTTTGTCTTTCATGCTTGACAGACGAAAGCTCTGACTGAAGTTCTGAAGAGAATATCAAACAAACATCATCATGTCACACTCAATTGAAACAGCTTTGATGCAATTAGCCAGCAAAAGGGTATGTCACCCCGTAAGGGCGGTATAACCCCGTCGTGTGTAAACATGTGTGATCACGTCGACCGATGATGATGATGATGATGATATATGCAATGTTTTATAGAAATTCTTAATACAGATTTGCAACTTGCTTTGCTTGCAATCATTCAAACAACGTTTGGAAACTAGAGTGAGAAATCATCTACAATGAAATGGTCTATGATGATCAAAATACATAGTGTCATGGTGATTGAAATAGAAGGTGCAATTCTAATCAAAATGACACATTTTAAAGTGCATGTAATAATGATTTTGTATGGTAGGTTCTATCAGCAGGGCTCAAAATAATGGGGTTTTGTGCACCCATGTGCACCCAAAATTGGAGCTGTGCACCTAATTTTTTCCTCACAGAGGGGAATTTCTCAGAACATATCTAACTGAAATTCTCCGTATGACTGAGCTGTTTATGGTCTCAATGTACATGACTACATGAGCCCCTGAATCTCAATGTATATGATTCATTTACATTGAGACATCAGTACAATAAGACAAGAAAGTTGTCTTGTTGTCCTCTTACCACTGATTTTAGCCTGTGCCTGTCTGAGTTGTTCCTCTAGAGCTGACAGTCGGGAGTTGTGTGCCTTTTCCTGCTGTTGGAGTTCTTGTGTTAAAGAGCTGTGAGGGGTGAGATTCAGAAACAGATGCAGACACACAGTACGATGCAACATAGTCATCATCACAAAAGACTTGGAGTGTGTATGATGCAGTCATCTTTCACAGTTTAACACGTTCATTGAAAGCATACCCTTAAACATGTTCAATAAAAGCATACCCTTAACAAAACGCATTGGCCATACAATTTGGAAATCAAAATTTATCCAATCTAATAGCTATTGGACTGAGCAAAGCACTTTCAAATTAAACAAATACTTGTAGCCTCTTACAGCTTTAACTTATATATCTGATATTTTTTTAAAGTTCTCTGGTACTCAACAGATCATATTGACTCCAGCAGGGATCTTCATGCCTTGTTGAAAATCAAAAAATCTTGAGATTTATTCTAAAAATCTTTTTTTGGGGGTATTTTATGGTAAATCTTGAGATGTGTCTTGAAATTTTTCATGAGAATCTTGAGATCACTTCATTTATTAAGTCTAAAGATTCTTTAAAAGATTCTTTAAAATTCTTTCCCAGAACCTTTCAAAGCATCCCAAGATGCAAAAAGTTTTTATAATAATCATCTGGTGTATTTTGCCAGCCAGTAGGTATCCCAAGTATGAGTAATGAGGCTGTTTTGCACAAATAAGGGCCAGGTACATATGGTTTAAAAGTAATGATTTTCACTATCACCAGTGCATTTAAGAAAGTAAAAGAAGACCCATTGCAAAATGTAAAAGGATAGACTATGATTCAGATTTCTCAAGTCACATTTTATGACAATATGAGTATCTAACTTCTTAAGATAAAATCATCAAGAATTGTCATTATTAATAAATCTTGTCAGTGTCCCAACTTACTTGCATTTCTCCTCCATTTTGCTCCTCTGTCTGTTCAGACTGGCCACCTGTTCCTCCAGTGCTGCTATCCTCTGGTCTCTTTCCTCCACCGCTTTGTTGAACAACCTCGCATTCTCATCTCGCAGTCTTTCGTTCTCCTTTCTCAGTTTCTCGTTCTGTCGTTTGTATTCATCCTTGAACTTGATCATTTCTTCGTGGTTTGAGGCCAGCTCATGAAACCGCTCGTCCAGAATGTTGAACTTCCTAATCTCCTGTTCTAGTTGTTCGGCTGCTTCGTCTCGGAATTTTCTCAACTCCGCGTTTACTCTCTCCAGCGTTTGGACACTCGCAAGGTGCTCATCCGAACGTCTTTTCAGGATACAGATGAGTTCTGACTGTTCGTCAATGCGAGAACGTAACATGGCATTCTCTGACATGTCCGCGTTTGCAAAGCCGAGTAGGTTTTGCACGATCTCATTGTTTTTACCCTTTTTGTCCGAGTTTTTGTCTGAGTTTGTGACAGATGGGGAGCTTGAGGAAGTCAGCGGAGGAGCAGTCTCTCCATCTCCAATCTGGAAAGTACAAAAATATAATCGTGTGAATCTAATGACTTTGATACTTTGATGAACATTAGACATCCATGTAATAAGATATGCCAAAAAGCCGTTACTCAAGCAACTGGATATGATTTTGAAAACGGTCAGACGTTTCAGATATCATCCACAATATTTCGTCAGTGACACTGAAGTAATCTGGATGAAACAGGTCTTTTATAACTTTGATCATTGTCATCATCAAGTATAGCAGGGATCACGCTAAAGTATGTACCACTTAACTATGAAAATTAAGGCAAGACCAATTGATACAATCATTTTCTCTTTAAAATCAAACCATTTCAAAGTTCAAATGCATGTCCTTGCAGATTTCTGTCATACCAAATGTCTACATTGATGCAAAAGATGACCCCAAAACAGCATTTCTCAGACTTGCCATAATGCCCACTTGTAGAAGGTTTCCTTTCATTCACACAGTTTGTCTCAGTATTTGAATGTGCCAGTCAAATTTAAGGACATTTTATTGAGTGGAAAAGAAGCTAATATAACATGTTAGAAGATTGTGGTTGGTCATCACCAAGTAGCTTAATGTTCGTGGGGTTAAGTGAAAGAAAAAATGAATGTAAATTAACTTGCAGGTGCAGGTATTACTCTACAGGCTACACAGGTGCTGCACACCACATCACACCTGGACTCACCTGTTCCCACGTGAGTTTGTAAGATGTGCCCCATTCCTGTTGCACAAAAAAGGTACACGTATCACACCTACATGTTCTACTGTTCTAAGCTATAAGCTTTATGTGCCTTCTGTAATCTCCAAGCATATTAAAGTTAGGATGTGCTGCTGTCAGAGGTAAGACTACGTATACATTTACAAGT
This sequence comes from Branchiostoma floridae, assembly GCF_000003815.2. NCBI lineage: Eukaryota > Metazoa > Chordata > Leptocardii > Amphioxiformes > Branchiostomatidae > Branchiostoma > Branchiostoma floridae. The sequence goes on from NC_049988.1 coordinate 13,239,442, forward strand.
TAAAAATAAAAGACTAGATGTACAAGTTAAAAGTACACACAGGTATGTCACCTATACACTTATTGCTCTAGCTTAGTAAGCTGTGTGTCTTGTTTGAACTCCAGGCAGATGTTGGACTGGGTTGCTGTCATTTACTATTTAGAAGTACATTTGGAAGAACAGATTTAACGTTAAGTACATTTAGAAGTATAGACGTACATGTGAAAGTACTGCAGATTGGTGTACATTTAGAAGTACCGAGGTACAAGTTGGAAGTACAGGTATCACACCTACACACTCTACTGTCTACTGCTAAAAGCTAGAAGCTGTGTGTCTTATCATCACTCTTATGTAATCTCCAAGCAGATGCTGGGCTGGGTTTCTGTCAGAGGTACATAGTCTTTAGAAGTACAGACTAAGGTACAAGTCAGAAAAGTACAGAAAAGTATCACACCTACACATTCTACTTTCTAGTTAGCTACAGTTAGCTACAAGCAGATGTTGGAGGAGGGGTTGGGTCAAAGACAGCCAGAAAACATCTTCCTACCCTATGCCTTAAGCCTTCTAATTTATGTGTTTATGCATTTGTACCAAATTGTCCCAAATTGATGACATGTCATATCCTTACTACTAGGGCTGGGTATCGGTACAGCGTACCGGTACAAATCCGGTTTTTCTTATTGGACCGGTCCAGAAAAACCGGCCCTGAAAAAATTAGGTGGACCGAATGTTGGACCGATTACAAAATTAACAGATTATTTTATCAGGCATTCACACGTTTTAGTGCTTGTAGATGGAAGCAAACAACAAGAGTGAAGTAGAGTAGAGTTTATAGTAAATTCTACCAAGTTTTACAGCCAATCGTACCGGTGCAGTTAGCGTTGTATAATTTTAAAGCGCCAGTGTGAGTCTAATACTTCACCAAACAGATTTCTTTGTAGTAAAATGGACCATTGGTATGAGTCATACTGCATCAGGTCCAGGTTCAGGTCCGGACCTGGACCTAATTCTTTGGACCTGAACCGGACCTGGACCTGAATTTTCTGTACCGGTACCCACCCCTACTTACTACTGTGTACCACGTGCAGGTTAATCGACTGCAGGTGACCAACCATACGTTCATTAGATTCAGAAACTTAATAAAATGTTATTTTGGTTTGGCATAGTTCGGTTTTTAAGAGGGTGCCCAGTTACGATTTCGGCAGTAAGCTTAAGAACCCTTCTAGGAAACTCTAGTACCGTAGATCAAACAGTCTTGTCAACGTTGTCAGTAAATATTTTGATGTACTAATTTGTGTAATGCAATTATCGTGACATTTTGGCGGCAAATATGAACCAAGAACAGTTCAGTTCATTTGTATATGGTTATGTAAGTCTGTGATGGGTTTGTATTTACTAAAATCGTACGGGAAATACTAACAACACCTCTTGTGTGTAGATTATAACGGTATGCATAGCTTTCGAAATGGGAGGAAATAAATGTGTTTTCGTCCAGAATTCCGTGCCAAAATGTACCTTGCTTTTGCCACAATGACGTGCTTTCCCTGTCAAAAACATTGCCTTCTGTACAATCTGTATGGCTTTAGATAATAGAAAACTACACAAACAAGCTGTTCAGTTGTTACCTGGTGGCTCTGTTCGATCATAACTTTCAGGTCCCTCGGGGTTCTCATCGAGGAAGCCATTTTGAACCACTTGTTGATGAAAAATATATCCCGTCAGCCACCGCGCGGACAGGAAGTTTACACCACCGCGCGTCGGTTGCTTAGCAACAGCCTACGCCTCTGACGGGACACCTGCGAACTGCAGGAGTGGGCGTCCTTTGTGCTCGCTCCTACGAATTTGTGTGCTTTTAAATTAGCTTTTGTCTTGAAAAAGGAGCGAGGAAGGGGCGTCTTAAGGTGCGCCCCCTCCGCACTTGTGTCAAGCTTGCGTCACTGCGGGATTCGTTCACTGCGTCAATGTTTTGGTATTTTCGCCGTTTTTTTTTATAATTTAGATATTGCGTAATACGGAAAAGTATGACTTAAAGGCGACAGAATACACAAAAAGAAAGAAAATCCGTTCTTTATCTCTGAAATTTGTGGAGTATCTTTCGAACCCCGCAGTGACGCAAACTTGACAGTGTGGTGGTGAGCGCACCTAAACTCACAAAGCAGAGGTTCGGCTCCGGCTGCTCTTGTCTTGACGTGTTTAAGGCGCTTACTAGTATGTCAAATGATATGAAGAAAACGGTACAAAATAGACAGTCACTGCGGGTTTCGTTCACTGCGTCAATGTTTTGGTATTTTTGCCGATTTTTTTATGATTTAGATATTGCGTAATACTAATACGTAAAGGTATGACTTAGAAGACAACAAAATGCACAAAAAGAAAGAAAATTTGTTCTTTATCTCTGAAATTTCCCTCGAACCCCGCAGTGACGCAAGCTTGACACAAGTGCGGTGGGAGCGCACCTAACTCTCAAAGCAGAGGTTCGGATCCGGCTGCTTTTGACGTGATTAAGGCGCTTTTGTCAAATGATATGAAGAAAAGGGTACAAAATAGACAGCCCCACAAAAGCGCCAAAACTGTGACGTCAAACACAGCAGGATTCGAACCTCATTTTACATAATGAACATGTGGCATGAGCATATCTAGGTCAAACACTTCCTAAGTGAAAAGATAACATCTTTTGATCTGTATAAAGATAACATTTGATTTATGATCATCATTAGCATGCATCATTTACACCAGTGGGTGACATTAGATTAATTTTTCCAGTATGACCTGCCATTCATCACAGTAAAGGCCATTCAAACAAGGGGGTTCCTACGTAAATCAATCTATTTCATATAGTATCATTGATTGAAATGACAACTACAGATGTTAGGGGTGCAAATTGTCATATTTTTTTAAAAACTAAACTTATATTTCTTAGAGGCATGCATACAGATATAAGAAGTTAGCAAATAATAATAGACCTACTACTCCCAGCGCATTGTAGCTTACATAAAAAAATGTTCTCCGTTATTTTACATAACCGCACTAAAATTAGCAAAAGTTCATTCAGATCTGTGTACTATCTTTAACGTTAAGTTACGAAACAAATACTTGCATAAGTTATCAGATCATGATTTCATAACTCGGATGATATTGTTTTGTAATTGTGTTGACGCCCAAATGTTGTGTAAGCCATACATAAGTATTGATTGGTAAAACTTCAGTCACAAATATTTAGCTGTTGTTGTGGAAACGCTGCAGTTGAAACAAACGGAGATCGTCAGCGTTTTGTTTTTCATTTCTCAAAGATAGAACAAGACTTTTCTCAAAAAACTATTTTCCAAGAAAAATATGTTAATCTTTTATGGGGGATCCATACGTGTATTAAGTACAACATTTTCAGATGATCTATACTTTCATGGCAGAATTTACGTCTAGTCTGTCGGCTGGACTCGAATGGAAATGTGTCACCGTTGTTCAATCTCAACACCAAATATTAAAATTGTGTTTGTCATGAACAATGACTGCTGTGATTATTTACAATTATGTTGTGTGGTATCATTTTTATCAGATGTACGATTTTATTGCATTGTTTATGATAGTTTGTACTCTACTGGAGGTACAGGCCCTGTTTCGGAACCACCACGTATACGAATACGACCATGTTGCAGGTACCACATCTATCTTTCTGTATCTCGCTGAAACTGTGGCACGTTGACTGGCGGCGCGCCGCGGCGTCGCTGCGTCTCGAAACGATTTTACAGAGCGCTCAAGGAATTTCATCGCTAAAACACTAGCTGTGTGTTTTTGGTATTTTTTTAGTCATTCTTGTACGTTTCGTAGAGCTCTACGCACCAACGTATCACAGTCTTGCGAGTCTAATGAATAAATAGACAAAGACACGAGGAATTCGTAATAAGCTCACGACAACCCTCCGGCCGCGGTATTTTCGTTTTGTAACTAGGACTCGGTAAAAATGGATTATCTTATAACCTACTTTACAAATGTCCAATAAAGAGTGTTCGTTGAGGGTAGAAAAAACACTTCGCTTGCGGATATCAAAATCGATGTCAGAGTCATTGAAAAAGATACCAAACCGCACCGTAAGCGAAAATTTCTTGCTATCAATGCCTCTCGATAGTACTTGTTCTTTCTGTAGAGTCTTCAATGTAACAAAGTGCCTTCTTCAGCAAAAAAACACCACCAGCGAGGTGTAACCAAGTAGTGTTGACTTCACAATACATCAAGTAGTTATAAGACTCTCTTGTCGTCGAATTTGTTTTCTCAACAAAGCTTCTAAACCTGCAGTGTTCTAGACCTACTTTATGCTTCAACTCCACAGCAACATTCTGATGTCCTGAAGAGTTGAACAATACCTTCTCTTCATAAGTATCATGTCCACTGTGAAGACTCTCGATGATAAAGAGGACTTGTCAAGTGTTTACTCTGTTATACAAGCGTCAGCAAAAATATGAATTGTCTCAACACTTAGAGTAGTATTGAACCAGGATGTTCCTTTTGTTTGCTTTGATGAGTTCCGTATTCTATACCTCGAGAAGTGTGGCTTTCCGAAGGGAGGTATAAAAGGAGGAGCCCGGCCCTCTTTCCTCAGTCCCACAGGGACCACAGTTTAGTTTGGACTATTACTGTGGATTTTATTTTTGCCCCTCTTTCCCTCATCGAAGTCTATCTTATCCTGTGGGCAATTTAGCGGGGTAAAACAGGAAGAAAGCCAACAGTGAGAATGGCACGGAGTGCCGAGCTCGCTATCTTTCTAGCTGCGCTGGTGGCGTTTTCAACCACGTAAGTTTTCAGTTTCTTTGTCAGAAGTTAGCCTCCACCAGCCCAGGGGAGTGCGGGTATCGTAGAATTCGGAAAAATATCAAGAAACTGGTCAGAGGAGTCAGTCAACGCTTAGATCCCGCGGCCGACCAAGTCCTCTGGTAGCAAAACTCCACTGGCAAAATTTTCTCCCTATAAAAGTAGATACTAGTCAGAAGTAGAGGATAACGGATGTGGACGCGTCTACCCTTTAACGACTCTTGTCCACAGCCAGACCAACTTACGCAATCACCCCGCTCAACTTAGCCCAACACCCGAGCCCTGATTCTAACCCCAACCCAAACCTTAACCCTAACCCAGTTGTACCGAGTTGACCAGGGTGTTGGGCCGAGTTGGTAAAGCGCCGAATCGTCCTCATACCAAAAGTCTTCCCTCTAACTTGATACGAAATGCATTCTGCATCTAGAAAGTTATGTTGTTTTCAAATGTAGATAAGGATGATAAATAGACGGTAACTTTACAACATTTTGAAGGGATTCGTCAACGACAATGTTTCTTAATGCGACCGACGGCAAACGTAAACTTACTAAAACTGCATGAAAAGTGTACCAGGGACTCGAGAATTTCTAATGAAATTATTCTAAAGATGTTGCACAATCATGATCTTGTATGAAGTTTAAGGTGGTATCTCACTGCACTTGGGGCACGTGTGGCACTGCGGGGTTCGTTCACTGCGGCATTGTTGTGTTATTTTCGACGACTTTTCTAATTTAGATATTGCGTAACAAGTAAAAGGATATGAAGTAGAAGACAACAAAATACATAAAACGTAAGAAAATTCGTTCTTTATCTCTGAACGTCGTTGAGTAATCTTTCAAACCCCGCAGTGCTGCACCGGTGTCACAAGTGCAGTGAGATACCACCTTTATGCGTTGCGACTATTTTCTGTCTGATGGATCGAAGTTTGAACCAGTCGTCTTTGCCAAGAATTTCGTCAGCAATGTTCTCTTGACGTTTAAAAGTAGACTTCTATCACACTATGACGAATTCACTTTATCGCATGTTTACGACAAGGTACACCGCCAGAAGACATTCAATTTAACACTTAGGATCTCTACACGTACAATGAGAAACCGGACATAAGTCCGGATACTAACTTTTGTTTCATTTCTTTGTTTCAGTAATGCGGCTATGAACAAATACCTCAGTTATGGTAAGTCAATCCACATATTTAAACTATTTAAACGTTTCAGAAAAAGACTGAACTTTTCTCGTACTTCTAACATATGTTGCAGATCAACTCTCAACATAGTTATAAAATATTCAAATGAGCCATGCCCTTAATCACAAACGATTTTTTGTAAGAGTATCAAGTCACTTTTCTAACATTTTCCGCCCAGATTCCAATGTAATGTGTAATGCATGTATTTTCTCCTTGATTCCTAACAGATGACATAACCTATGATCCATCACTACCCTACTTTGGCGGTAAGTTTTGTCTTCTTCTTGTACATTGTTGATATCTTCTAGAGAAACTGAAATTACTAGTAATATGAACTGAATTTGGATATAATTAATTTTGGATACTTGGATACTTTTATATGTCTGTTACACAACATACATCAGTTTATGTAGCTTTAAATTTGCTGTGTATTGAAATTATGAATATTTCCTTCAGCCAACAACAAGTGCAAGAATCCCGCCGTGCCGAAGAATGGGAGGGTTCAGTGTCATCTGACTGAAGATACCATGTAAGTACCGTCACTGTCATATGTAACATTATGTACAGTATCATTTTTGATATTGTGACACGAAATTAATGTTTATGGAAATAAATGAGAATGATGAAAGCCATTATTTAATTTTTAAAAGAAAATTATTTTGGTGAAATGTAATAGCTGCAAAGAGTTGTTGTATGTGTGCGTACATGTATAATGGTCATGTAGCTGTGGGACAATTTTCAGCGCATGTAGAACTAGTTAATATATAATATTTAGAATTATATAACGTTATGATCTAGACAAAATATGCCCTTCCTTCAACAAGAGAGCCTCTCAAATCTCATATTTTCCTTCAAAGTACTCATCTTGAAATCAATCCTTGTCAAGTAGTCATCTTCAACGATATACATGTCTCAAGTGCCCATCAGTGCTAATAATTAAAAACTTACATCTGTAATTCACATTATGGTACCAGTATTGTGGTCTAACATATAGCTATACGTTCAGCTTCTCTTCGCTTCTTAGTTGTGGTAAAATCTATGATAGTATGAGTTTAGTTACAGTCAGTGCTGCTCATAAGCAATGTAATAATTATTTTAGCGAATTTAAGTTCTATACAACAATGAGATATTTCTATCATTAACATTCATACTAGATATGATCTCCGTTGAAGTGTACTTTATCCTCTACCACATTTGAAGTACACAACTGTAACATAGTATGAGTTTAGTTATTGTAAGTGCTACTCATATACAATGTATCTATTTGTCAGGGAATTTAGTTCTATACAACTATAGGATATTTCTATCATAAACAGACATAGCACAATCTACGAAGTAGTGCATTTCATCCTCTACCGTATCTGAAGTACAAAATTGACAGATTTTCTTGCTCTCCGCCAGAACGTGCGTAGCCAACTGTAAGGACGGGTACCAGTTCGACTCGAACCTGGAGAGCGTCCAGTACTCCTGCGTCAACGACGTGGGCGTCTGGAGCCCTGCCGACGAGTTCCCCAACTGCGTCCGTAAGTAAACAAACAAATAAACAAAGAAACAAACAAATAAAGAAGCTACCACACAAAGAAACAAACTATAGTAAGAGAAACACGTGATACAGCAGTAGTCAATCACTGTAGAGGAATCACAGAACCATTTAAACATTGATGGTGACTTTCAAGGTATTTTCTTCCGTGTCTTTCCCATATCCTCTTTGGTTGAAATAATTTAACCCTCTTGAAATATAAAGGACCGACTAACCGAACCCACAGGGAGGGTAAACTAGCCCCTAGCATAAAAGAGTATGTGTAACATAGGCATTCTTGAATAAAGCCCCCGTTGAAAAATAGTGGACTGATACACATTTGTGAAGTCTTGCCACCCGTATATTACAGGGTCAGTTCAGTACATCCTCACAGGGGCGACGCAAGTGTCACAAAAACTTACTTTTTGAAACTTTTCTTTCCCACAGCGACTTGCTACTCTGGCTGCGCCAATGGCGGGACATGCGTGGCACCTAACGTGTGCGCATGCCCACCGGAGTTCACCGGGGCACAGTGTGAACAGAGTAAGTATATACGCGCCCTCGGCATATGACGTCCAGTCGTTTTAGATACATGTGTATATGATACATTTCAGCTTATTTGGGAGACATTGACTTACAATGATCCTATACTTTTGATTTACTCTCATAATCTTCAAAACTAAGTTACAAAAAGTGAAATTCACATGTATGTTAATAAGTAGATAGTAAATAAATCTCTCCACCAACGTACTGTAGCAAAAACCTTATCAATTCACTCACTCACTAGCTTTCACTCACACACACACATTTATATACTCTCTCACACTCATTCACTCTCTCACTATCCCTCAAACGTACACTCTCTGACTCACTGTTACACTCATTGTTACACTCACTCACTCTCACTCACTCACTCACTCACTCACTCACTCACTCACTCACTCACTCACTCACTCACTCACTCACTCACTCACTCACTCACTCACTCATATCAACCTCTTTGTGAAGTCGGTCAAATTGTACCTACATGTATCAAGTTCATTTTCTTGGAGGACAACAGCTCTCACCCCCTTATAATATCATGATCCCGAACTAATCAAACTCCTTTTCCCCAGGGATTAACTTCCCCTGTGACACCCCGGTGGACCCTGACCACGGTGACGTGCATTGTGACAGTGCCAATGGGTACAAGATGTGCACCATCAACTGTGAGCCAGGGTTCAGGTACGTACACGTCAAGACACAAAGTTTTATTAGAAAAGATTAATCTCCAAGTATATCCTACGGTAGCATAAGATAGTATCAAAAGCTGGCAGTGGAGTGAAGCCGGCCTAGGAGTGTGTTTGCTACCGTATACTACAGTGCCCGCCTGACTCCCTTTGGTCGGCTATATTGCGTCAGAGGAGGGATTAGAATGATGAGCAGTGTATCATGCCCAAATTCCAGGCCGTGTGACTGTGAGAAACCAGGCGCAATCAAAACTCATCAGATATGAAATAAGAGAACAATATACATCTGCCAAAAAAAAGCTGACGAGTCAAAAAGATTCCTATGGAGGCTTGTGATATTTTTTTGTTATGAAAGATGATACAAAAGACCCACCAGGCTATCTGTAAGTTGGTAGAGAATATGCTTGCGTAACCAGACATATTCTTGATTTCATAACGTTGCAACACCCAATTCTGTGTACGTCACTCCTGACGTCACAAGTGTTGTGAGATTATCCTAATGCGTATGATCACTGAAGTCTAACTACAGGGTACATCACTGCATTTATGCAAATTGCACCTCTAAAGCATGGGCATGCTCGCCTTATATAAATGTCGGCTACAACAAAGCATGATCTCCAAACAACTTAGTCTTGCTGGTGGGCAATGATCACCGGAGTCCACCAACAGGGTACATCATTGCGTTTATGCAAATTGGACCTCTAAAGCATGCGCATTCTCGCCTTATATACATGTCGGCTACAGCAAAGCATGATCTCCAAACAACTTAGTCTTGCTGGTGGGCAATGGAGAACCATTGAACCAATCCATCACGGAACTTGGTTCTCTCGGGTGGAACCGAGAGAACAATTCTATAACAATGGCCGTTTATTGGAGGACATTATGAAAGCAAATCAAGAGTACTCTTGATATCGATCTCAAACTCTTCGGTCAACACAAAGGATTTTTGGATAATGGAAATGGTAAACTTTGGTGGTTGTCCTGGTGACCGATCAATTTTAGTTGAATTATGTGACAAACAGTATCGACCAAGGTTTCCAGAACATTCTGGTTATGAAAGACAGGGACCAGGTTGCATTGCGGCAGCTTTGCGTAATAACTCACATTTATGGTTCCGGTTCGGAGTTTTTTTTAGGATTTGCGGCCGATTTGACTGTCTCTGAGAAAAGCACTAACGCTTCTCAAAACATCGTTTTTCGGATAATTCAATGTTTCCGATGGAAAAGGGTGTGTTGTCGCTGACCGACAGACTCATTTGACATTTTCTGTAGAAATGTTATTTTTGGTAAAAACCATCAAAAATATATGCTTTTCATCCAAAAAATGCTAATTTGGGGCCATTTTTTACAGGCCGCTACACGGAAAAAATGAATTTTCCTGGGATAATGACTGATATGGCAATGAAGGTCAAGACTTCTTCTGTATACTGAGGAAAAAGGAAAAAAAGTTATCCGATACGTTTTCCGCAAGCTCCGATGGCGCTAAAACACCCAAAACGCACATAGAACGCATGATCTGGGTAATCAGGCGACGAAACGCTTTACCGCTATCGCGCGCACTAATACCAGGAAGTGTTCGTCGCACGATCAAATCTCCGACACCATAAAACGCTACGAACAACAAGCATTTGGAGAAGTATAAAAGATTATAGACTTCTAAAGCGATAGCCGAAAAATCTAGAGCCAAAACTATGGAGACAACCTCTGATTTGCGTCTTATTCTTAGGGACTATTTAGATATCTGGACACTTGAAATTCCGAACCGGAACCTTATGCAACCAAAAACTGGCGTAAACATTTTAGTGATATTTTAAGAAACGCTAGCTTCCCGGGACGATTATATTAAGAAGGCTGAACTATCTCGAAGTCTGAAAGTAAACACAATCATGTCCATCAAGATTAAAACACCTCACCATTTACGGGTGAAAGCAGGGATGTGTTGCGTTGGTACTAAAGTGTTGCTGTATACATAAACGGGCATTCACATATATCGTCATTAAGTTTTGATTGTAAAAAAACAGATATATAATGCTAGTTCATCTTTATCGGAGGGGTATCCCATATCCGTGGTATATAGAATAGTGCGTTTAGGATAACAAGTGAACAGAAAACGGTTTCAAACTCAAGTATTGCAGTTTTTTTTAAATACACCGTCTGTTGACATGATATCCCTAAACACTCTCATTTTCTATACAACGGATATAAGGTACCCCGCGGATAAAGGTGAATTAACGTTATACAAAGCGGACAAAACATACTGATTTGTGTTCTCCCTTACTCCACAGACACTCCGTGGGCAGCACATACGTGTGCGAGTTTGCCAGTGGCAAATGGTCGCCAGGGCTGCTGGGAGATTCATTCCCACCATGCATCGGTGAGTACCGCTAACTTCTGATGTGCACCAAATGGCAACGTTTTTGTACGTTTCTATTCTCCTTTGTCCCCGGCCCCTAGTACTCGTACAAAGTGAGAACTCGGCACTACACGCATATGTACAGACATCTGTTTTGTATAGGGCACTTAACTCAAGCTTCCTCCATAATAAGAAGCGAATCAACACCCTCTTTCTCCTAGAGGTTGAACGCTGATCATGAATAACTTGTTGATCGACCTAAAATGTGACAGATGCAGATCACTTAACAAATTTCACAAATAAAGGAATGGATGGAATGTTTTTTTACGTTTTGTGGGTTTTGTTGCTTTAAAACTACGCTTTTATGGCAAATCATTTTGATTGTTAATTCAAAGGTTACAAAAATCCACTTTTGATCGCTCATTGGTCACTCAGTGCTCACCTTCTATTGAAAAGGAAGCTTAAAAGGGTATCACACTGAATTGCAACATGCATGTTGGCGGTGTCACAACGTCATAAATTGAATTTGCCTTACCGGTGACTTATAACGAAAAACGAATATATGTGACTAAAAAGATAACAAAAAACAGAAAACGCGTAAAAAGATTCTTGTTTTTTCATTGATGAAATTCGTTGAGCTCTCTGTAAAATCGCTCAGCCGCAGACAAGTAGCCAACGTGCCACAGCGTTTGTGTGATATCTGAACTTCGTATAGCAACGCGCGTAGTGTCATGTTTCATATATGTTATCTGATATCGCGGCTCCATTTCATAAACGTCAATGATAGTGCACTTGACTTGAGAGCCAGCAGGTGGCGCGTTCACAAGCCTGCTCACTGACCATGTGAAACTCTCATGTTCCACAAGTGCAATCGAAGCACTTGAGACGGAGACATCAAATGTATAAATCAATATCTTAATCCACCAAGTCCTGATTTCGCAATCCCATACATTTTTGACACATTATTCAAGTGATTTTATTCTGCAAGCCCAGGCTTTTTACATTATCCTCATCCACCAAGTCCTGATTTCGCAATCCCATACGTTTTTTTACGAATTATTCAAGTGATTTTTTTTTCTGGAAGCTCAAGCTTTTTTATGTTCCTACCATTTTTCTGCTTAGAACTCAATTTAGGTCTATTCACATAACTGAGACAGGTCAGATACACATCAGCCGCACTGAAATATTGCGCCAAAACTTAAGAATTAAGAAAAATCCCCCGGTATAATGCACTCCTGCACGTTTAAACTTTAAGAGTTTACCTCGTGGTGCCACTTTAGAAGTTTCTTAAAAAGCATGCATGTTTTAGTTCTTTTTTTGAAAGTGGCGAATATATGTGACCCGCGTGGATAAATGTGAATGATAGGCAAATGCTACGGTCCGGTAACACTCCGTCGTGAGACCGTCTTACGATCACAAAGTGAGGGCATTCTTGAGATAGTCGTGCACATGTAGTGCAAACTACAACGACCGAAAAGTACCTAATGATTTTTGCACTAACGTATGACAAACTGGCAGTACAAAAGCGGTTGTCAGCTGTTGTAGCAGGAGGTTTTCAGACTGTAGCTGTGTTCTCGTCGTCGTTTTATGTACGCTTACTTTTCGGTGGTCGTTCTGTTACTTCTGTCACCGTCTGCTTGAACATTCTATGACACTTCGTTTCTCGTTTACTTTGTTGGGATCCGAACTCCACCAACTTACCACAGCCCTACAACTTCAAAGACCTACTACCAAAGCGCGATCCTGTTATATTCAATTTCACGAAAACTTTATTCTATTTTATTCTATTTCTTTTATCTTTTGCCATTTCAAGTTGCATCAGACGTCACTACTCTTTGTACTACGGGAAACCCGCACAACCTAATGCAATTTCGAAGGAATTTGATCAATTTCATTAGGAGTTAATAATATTTCCGTCAGCCATGTAAGAAGTTATTTGAATATCGTTAGGGTTACCTTGGTTACCAGGTAGGTAGCCAAATTATTAGGAAGCCCGAGGCAGCTACTTTTTTGTATGTCCGCCGATCTAGATTCTCGATCCAGAGGAGCTGCTATTCTAGGACCTTGTAACATTAGCCGATCATAATGACATAAACCACCCGTTCGCTAATGTGCAGGTTGGCGCGTGTAACTCGCATTGGGCTGCCGAACAAATTGGTGGCTGACCCCGTTCAGCAGTCCCGCAGAGTTTATCACCAGAGCTACGATAGAGACTGCACATGCATGAATAGAATTCCCGTAAAAGTGAGACGCATTTCTCTGTAACATATGATACATTTTACTTGCGAGGGCATCTTTACCAGCATCTGTAGTAACGGCTATCTAGCCTTACATGAAAGTTAGTCTCTACAAGACTGACTACGATGGCTGTTATAGGGAAAATAATTTGCTAGAGGAGTTTTGCTAATAGAGAAGTGGGCTGACCGCACAACATTAACCACAGCGTGGACTGACTCCCCTGGCCAATTTGTGCCGAACTTTTGCTGAATTCTACGATGCCCGTACCCCCGTAGGAATAGGCTCCATAGCAGGCTCTCTGGGGCCTTTTTGGGGCTCATAATACACTTTTGCTGGCCATGTCTTTTTGTACTGGGCCACTGATTGCTATACTTTCTGACTACCGGCCCCTCGGTTACATGAAAGTAAGCTTTCTTACAAAGCATCGGAAAAGATATTTGACTTTTGTTGCGAAATGCTAAATGTTGGCATCACATCAAGTTGCCGTCTGACATAACGTTACCAGCCTGAAGTGTTATCTATTCGAGTGCGATTTGAAAATGAACAATCACATACACTCAGAACCATAGAAGAATGTATTTCTCATTGGTTACAAGTACCGAAGAATGCTGGCGAAAGTCTGGTTTGATATTCTTCAAGCAGGGTTGCGAAGACGTTAGTAGTCGGGATTTTACCGGCTCCCTCCCCTCACGAGCGAGCCGGTAAAAATTCTGACTATTTCTGAATCTGTCTCCACGACCCAACATCTGCTTGGAGAATATGGTTCAATATAACTAAGCGTGTTTGACTGAAAGGTGTACAGAAAGCCAGCAACTGCCGCACAACAAACATCCGCGTCTCAGATATCAAACGCTCAAAATATGAGTAGCTAGATGCGCCATCTGTTTACCATGTCTGTATTGCAGCGGTCCGAACTCATGAAAATCTTTGAATGAGAATGATTTATTTGTAAAACATCGCGGCCTATTGGTTAAATTGTTTAATACATTAAATTCTGTGACTCAGCATAAAAACCAAAGATTTGACAGATCGCTCAACAAAAATCAAACAATAAAGAATGATTTTTTAAAGTTCTGTGCACTTTGTAGTCTTTCAATCATACTTTTGTATCTTGTGTCATGCAATTATGAAATCAATGGTTACACAAATATATTCTAGCCGCTGTTCGCTCAGCGATCGCGCCGTATACACGTAGGTCGTATAGCGCAACGGATGCCTTAATACCCCTGTCATATTTGGCGAAAATCGATCGGACGACGATTCTGCGGCTATCACCCGGGCCTCGCTTATAATGATATCTTTATTGCACAACAATTGTACAAGGTACAAAGTATGGCTTATATGTGACAGGGACGGTTTTCAGGTGAAAAATACGCCTCTGTCGATCTTAAATATGCATATGGCCGATCTTCCATCGATACGCCCGAAGATCGTGGATAACGTGACGGTTATAATGGTAGACAGGAAATTCAATACCATTAACACATACAAATATACAATGGAATTATTCAATGTTATACATAAACCGTTTCCCATTGCAGCTGGTAAGGTGGAGTGCGCCACACCGGACCCCCCGGTGAACGGCATGCTGTCGTGTAACGTCACCAACGACAAGCAGATGTGCTTCCCGACCTGCCGCAAGGGCTACCAGTTCGCCACGCCCATCTCCCAGTCCTACGTCTGTGACTCCACGTCCGGACAGTGGTCGCCAGCTGGCGGGTTCCCGGAGTGTATCCGTGAGTAGAATGGACACGATGTCCTTTGCAGACTTCTGAAGAGCATATTTCTATGTGGTATAGATAATCTTAGCCTATGTTGAAATTTGAGTATCAGCGCTACCCCCCAAAAATGAACTCCCCCGCTCCAGAAGTCAGCGAAAGAGTCTATATGATGCCATGGCCAGACATTTTTCAGAGCTTTCATCCTCGGAGTAAAATATATTTCCGTTGATAAATCTATCATAGTACGGTGGAGTTTATTTAACTTACGATGTCAGAGAAAGTTTGTGCGAACTTTGTTCATAATTCTCTTGGGAGCAAAGGATTCTGGGCAGGGCGAGTACACTTCAGAAGTAGGGTTTATGATGTGATACTTTTGATTTTGCAAAATCCATCATCTTAAGATTATTTCTAGGCAAATATCGGTTGAGTGTAGATATTATTAACTTGTGTTATATACATTAAGTGACAAATAGTCCGAAAAACTGTAAGCAATGGAAGAGTTCACACAGATAGTCTACCTATAGGTGGACTATTCCAAAATCTCCCGCGAAATTACAAAGAACCGGAAGTGACATACGGAGTCGATCAGCGTTTCCCGCGACTTCTCGTCACGCTTTCTCTAACCCTGGGAAGTCAACAGAGCCTTGGAGACGTTCAAGACATGTATCTAATGTACCTAATGTTATGTCCACTCCCTTACAGCGGAAATGCTGCCTGCGATCACTCCCGGCAAGAGCATGGCTCCAATGGTCGCCGGTGTAAGGCACAGGAGTAAGTACAATCTACCCATAAACAGATGTTGCAGATTGCGATACATTTGATCAGAAATAAATGTCTGTTGTTGTGGTGGTTTCTTCTTATATAGTGGTATGATATCATACATGTTATCTGATGCTACCACGCGGCAGCATCAAGAAACTTAGCTATAGATTATATAATCTCCAAGCTCCAAACAGATGTTGGAATTGAAGATCCTAGTGTTTTCTGGCAGCTCAGAGCAATCAGGAATACACAATTATATATTATTAAGTTCCAACAATTCTGCTTCGACCTTAAATAATTTTACTGCCCTGATTCGTCCTTCCAGCCTACATCTCGGCACAGGCTGGCATGTGTACCACCTGGGGACAGCACCATTTCCGCACGTTCGACGGGCGCATCTTCAACTTCAAGGGCACCTGTTCTTACGTGCTGGCAAAGGACTGCTTTGACCTCACTTTCAGGTGCGTTTGATTTACATGTTCTCAAGCTTCCCATGTTGTCAACTTTCCGCTTTGTCACTTTTTCTTCGTCTTTCAATAGATTTTTATTTTATTTTTGTAGACACCAAAGTCATCCAAGCATAACACACAAAGAAATGAAAAATAAACTTCAGCCATTTGTTTGTTCGACAGTTCGTTCGTCCTTCCGTTCGTTCATCCGTTCGTTCATTCCTTCGTTAGTTCCTTCCTTCCTTCATTCACTCCTTTTTCCTTTCTTCAATTTGTTTTCAATTACTTCTGTGATGTTCTTTCATTTGTTTGTTGCTTCCTTCCTTCCTTTGTCAATTTCTTTATTCCTTGTTTTGTCTGTGGTTGGATATCAATATAAAGGATCCTGAAGATGGGAAATAAATATACAACATGCAACCATATCTATCTGAGGGTTTAGATTAAAAACTATAGAAACGTGCAGAAAGACACTTAATGTACCCTTGAAGTCCAGACAACTCATGGTGCCATTTTCCATATCTACACAGCATCCACGTACACAACGACCGCCACTGCCGCCCTGCGACCAAGTGTCAGCGCAGCGTGACCGTGTTCCTTGGACAGGAGACGCTGGTCATGAGGAACGATGCTGAGGGGCCATCGGTGTATCACGGCGAGGACAAGATCAAGATTCCCACCAACATGTTTGGAACCGTCATCGAAAAGGTCCATAGTTATTCATTCATTTATTCTTTGCACCAGGCCCAGGGTCCATTAGAAACAAGATGTACATTGTATCTTAGACATTTACATTAACATCACATCAGGTGGACTAAGTGTAAAAATGAGTGGGTGGAAGGATCAATCAACAAAAGTAAGGCCAAGGCCATGTGAAAAAAACATGGAATGGCATAGTAGCTTATAGAGTTTAGTTCTTTATTCAGGGAGCTCTTTTTCAGAAACTACCATTTAAAATCAGAAATTTGTTTCATTCCTCTGTTCGTCTGTCCATCCATCTATCCGTGCATCCATTTATTTATTCATGCCTTTAACATATATTTTCATAGGTTGCGGGATACGTAATGCTGCGAAGCGGTCTCGGTTTCAAGATTGAGTGGGACGGAGAGGAAGCCATCTTTGTCTGGGTGTCGGAACCACTGTTCGACAAGACCTGTGGTCTGTGCGGACGTTGGAACCGCGACCCATCTGATGACTTCACCGACATCCACAACAACGTGGCATACTCACTTGCACAGTTTGCCAACAGTTGGAAGATGCCGGATAGCTTCTCTGGTCAGAATATCTTTCTCTTGATTTTATTTTACTTCTATGTAAAATGCACTCTTAAATGTCCTGTTTCAGTTTACATCTGGTTTATTCAACAACTGGTAGGCAAATTGACGTCAACAGATAAAATCAATAATGAACATTTAATTTAGCAAGTCAAATTACTAATTAAGAAGTAAATTGATGTCTACCGCCTGCTTTTGCCTATCGCTGCATTGCCATGAATAAATAGATAAATAGATGACATTTATGATGATTGCTCATATGTATTCTAAATCTAGTATAACACAATTCAGTGTGCTACTGCTGCCTTTGAGAAGTTTGACTGGTTTTATGTCTTGATGCATTACATACTGTATTATTAAATTTGTTAATGCATACGGTATGAACTTGCAATTGATTGCAAACTCATTTGATCTTAGACCTGACCCTGGTGTTGTATTCCTTACAGACTCTTGCCCAGATGCGTCCACTGACACCTACTGTCAGTCTAACACAGAGGAGAGGTACGCACGGTCCATCTCTGCCATCAACGGCTGCAGTTATCTCATGAACACAGCCTGCACTGAGGTAGGTCTACAGTTAGAAATGCACTGAAGCCATTTACGTGCTAGAGAGGTGTTTTGTTTAGTTAATAGTTTTAATGACATTAACTTTGTGAAATGTTTGTTTGGTGTTATGATATCGTAAAAGCAATTTCAGCAAAACAAGAAACGAACAAGGAATAAGTTACTAAGCTACATGATGTATGTTTTGGGGTTAACTTTCTATCTCAATACAAGGATAGAAATGTATAACGCATTAATTTGCACTTAGCAAATCAAATACTCTCACAGTCACACATTGTCTTTTGAGAAAGAGTGCTTAATAAGATTATGTTCACTTCACTTTACAGGGTATATAGAATTATAGAAAAAGTTAGTGTACAATACAAATATAAGACAAGGAAGTAAAAGTCATAAAAACATGGGGTCTGAAAGGAAGGCTGCTCTCAATTGGCATATGCACCATACTGAGTTCCACCAACTCCTGTGGAAAAACAATATAACATTTTGTCATCTATTGATTTAGATGGTGGACCCAAATCCGTACTTCGAGGCTTGTAAGGAGGACATCTGCTTTGGTGCTTCTAACCGTACTGCACTGGAGTGTGACTCCATGGAGGCTTACTTCCGCGAGTGCACACGTCAGGGTATCAGCATCGCCTGGAGGGCTCCAGATCGCTGTGGTGAGATATCTCCTGATATAAGATTGATGAGATAACTTCTTGTGGTTGATCATGTCTGTACTTTTACTCCCTGTACTCGCTTTGGTGAGATATTTCTTCTTCTGATATAAACTCTAACCTCCAGCTTTGTGAGATAACTCCTTGTGGTTGATCATGTCCGTACTTTTGCTCCTTGTACTCGATTTGGTGAGATATCCCTTCTTCTGATATAAACTCTAACCTCCAGCTTTGTGAGATAACTCCTTGTGGATGATCATGCTCATACGTTTACTCCCTGTATTAATGTTATCATGTTTAACCTTCAAATCACTGTGGTGAGATATTTCTTTTCTGTTAAAAAAATCTAACTAACCCCTAGCTTGGTGAGATATCTCTTTGAAACTTCTTGTGGTTGATCATCAATGTATGTTTACTCCTTGTATACATGTTATCATGTTTAAGCTATAGACTGCTATCTCTTCTTCTGGTATAAAATTAAACCTTCAAAATGTTGTGGTTGTGGTTAGATAGCTCTTCGTTCTTCTGTATCTGTTATCAAGTTTAACCTCAAGAAATCTCCTCTTCTGTTATAGCTTTCAGAATGTTTTGATTAGATATCTCTTCTTTTGTATCTGTTATCAGTTTACCCTCCAAACTGCTGTGATGACATATCTATTCTCCTGTTGTAAGTTGAATCTTCAGATGGCTGTGGGGAGATATCTCTAAGACTTCTTCAATCTGTATCTCTCAAGTTTAGCCTCAAGACTGCCATATTGAGATGTCTATTCTCCTATACATATAATGTTTTATGCTATAGAATCTTAACTTTGAGCTTCTTAATTCTGAAAAAGAAACATGCATGTTTTTTTGTAGTAATGTTATGTCTAATGTTATGCGTAAAAACACAGAAAATTGATGAAACTTCCCTGTTCCCTCCCAGGCATGACCTGTCAGAATGGCATGGTGTATGACCCCTGTGGCAGCTCCTGCCCCCAGACCTGCTACTCCCACACCTACGACTGTGTGGACAACCACTGTGTGGACGGCTGTCACTGCCCCAGCGGGACGTACCTGCACAACAACCGCTGCATCCCCAGGGAGGAGTGCCCCTGTCAGTACCGTGGTACGGAGTACGCGCCGGGATCGCGCATCCAGCAGGACTGCAACCAGTGCTACTGTCTGAACGGAAAGTGGAGGTGTACCGAGGAACAGTGTGAAGGTAAAATCATGGCATGTGGAATTAGTGTTCGTTATGTGTACATTAATGATGTACTCTCTATGAAGTTTACTACCTATGTCTTTCTTTTTCTTGTGTCCCTATAAAGTTCACCTTCCTTCAGAAATTAATACATTGAATTTTCAAAACTTCAAGTTGAAATTTCTGAAGGAAGACAAACTTTATAAGGACACAAGAAAAAGAAAGACATTCGGTAGACTAAGTACACTTCATAGAGAGTACATCATTGCAATATCTGATCGGAAAGTGGAGGCGTACCGAGGAACAGTGTGAAGGTAAGATCCTGGCATGTGGAATTAATATGTGTACTTTTGTGCCACCTAGCGAGCTGGAACAAAATAACATCCATCATTAGGACATATCTGTCCTTGGTGCTGAATGTGAAACCAACCAATGATGTACACCAGTCCACAGATAACCACTTTGTTCTACAGATATGCTCTCTATGCACTACCATATTGTACACATGCACAGCTTTCTTGTGTCCTTATAAAGTTTGTCTTCCTTTAGAAATATCATCTTGGAAGACTGTTTGCAATACTTCATTATCGAGTGCTGGAATTATTTCACTTACTATAGCAATGCTTCTTTGCATATCAGAAATTCTTGGAAACACTGATACTATATGACAGTTGTCATTCAGTTACTCAAAATCAAAAGAATCTGAAACCAACAGATATGTCATCATACTTATAGTAACCACAGTCGATCTTTTGCCCTATAAGCAGACTCTTTGAATGTGAGGCAAGATTTTACTGCTTACAGGTCCCTTAAACAGGGGGTGGTCTTTTGGGCGCTTTGCAATTAGCACACTGCCTAATTAAGCACACTGGCTAAGACTTTACCATTGCGCAAAGCTTATTATCCCTGTATCATTGATAGCCGTGTGCTCCACCACTGGATACCGCCATTACACCACGTTTGACGGGAAGCAGTACGACTTTGCTGGAGACTGCAGCTACACCCTGCTGATGAGTAACCCCGACATGCGCCTCAGCGACACCTACAACGTCATCGTGGAGAACCATGACTGCAACTCAGGATTCTGCTACCGCTCTGTGGTCATCAAAACTCAGGTATCATTTTTTTAAAAGTTCAAGTTGCATATACATGTGTAACAGATGCATTGGGGTAATGCCCATCTTCATTTCTACATGTAGGCCCTGGGCCACACATTTGTGAAAGCCATTACAGCAGGGGAGTTGTCTGCTGGTAGTGGTGTGTGTTTGATTCCCATACTCTACCTAGTGCTGAGTGCTAACTACTGTACTTAAACATTGGACATTTTCAAGATATCTTAAGTACGACAACCAATCATTAATAAATTTCTTGCTGTCCAGGGCTCGACTCTGAAGATGACCACAGGCCACTCCCTTATGCTGAATGGAGGATATGAGATCACTTCTCTGCCTTATGCTGCCCCAGGATTCTACGTCGAGAGGGTGTCTTCACTCTTCCAGAAGGTAAGTTATTCATCTTTTTGAAATTCAAACAATTTTTCAGTATTGGGTTGACATCAGCAGTTTTGCAACAGTTATGTGACCATAAAAAGTTAACAATCAAACCATTGCAACTTTTGCATAATACTTTTACGGGGCGGGGGCCGATACTGACTTCCAAGCACCATTGATCCTTTTCTGATGTAACACTTCGGTCTGGATGTGTGACATATAGGCTTTGGGTCATTATAACTTTAAAAGGATCAAAGGAATGATCAAAAGCTTGTAAGCCCTTTATTTTTGTGTACGGTTGTAAAGTATCCTAATTCCTAACATCTCCCATTCTTCAGGTTACCCTTGACAACGGACTGAAGATCCTGTGGGACGGCAGCAACAGGGTCTACGTGGTGGCGACCCCTGACCTCATGGGAACCATGGTCGGTCTGTGTGGTAACTTCAACAACCAGCAGTTTGACGACTTCTACACTCTAAGCAAGGACATCGAGACTCATCACATCGCCTTTGCCAACAAGTGGAAGGTAAAACAGCTGACACTGATAATCATATTGATTTCTTTTCTAGCTACATTAGCCTCTAAGGCTAAAAGACAAGTCACACCTCATCCAAAGATAAATTTGGAAACTCTTTGAAAATCAACTAGAGACATGAGATAACTCTGTTAACCCCACTAGAACACATGCTATTTTTTAGTCTTGGTCACTATTGCCGGAACCTCCCCCTGCCAATTAAGTAGGTTCAGACACACACCAAGATAAACAAACAAACAAACAAACAAATAAGCAGACCAAAAATAATGTCTCTGTTTTTTCAAAGATGAATATTAAGCTTACAGAATGTTATCACCATTAAGTTTCATGGAAAAGAAAATGAAATATTTTCCAACGACTAGAAACTGCAGTTAAAAAATCTATTGCAATTAGCAATTATTGCATCAGCGATGGACGCACATCATCAGTTGTAGAGCCATTGCTATGCCATCATGATAGTTCTTGTCATATTTCGATAGATTCTTAAGACATGTCCTCCTCTTGTAGGTTGAAGATCTGTGCCCTGACATCTCCATGACAGAGGAGTCCCATCCCTGTGACATGTTCACCCAGCGCAGGTCCACTGCAACAGAGAAGTGCGAAATCCTGAAGAAAGAACCCTTCAGGCGTAAGTGCCACAGTTTTTCTTTACTGCTTTTATAGTTGAATGTGTAGCAAGATTGTTTAGCAATTTGTATTATGTTTCATTTTGACTGCCTTTTTTTATGGAGTTTGCTCAGTGCATTCACACCTGCTTGGCTTACATGGAAATGAAGCCATTTTGTTCAACGTCTTAACTGTGATACAGTAATTCCCCCAGGTCACATATCCGTCCGAGGAGCTTGTCAGTTGGCTGTTGCAAGTTATGATGGACAGACTAAAATGAATCAGATGTATCCACAACCCTGAAGTAATGTGTCTAAAGAGATATCCAAAACAAAGTCTTCCAGTGTAATGCACTCTTGCATATCTTAACTGTGCATAACTGGAGATTCTGTATTGGAGATGACTCAAATGCAATGTTTTTCAAAGCTGCAGATTGTATGTATTATTGTAAGCCAGTTGTTAAACGTCAAAGTCAATGTTATTAACTGTACTTCTTCTACTACAGTTGCAATTGCCCAATTACTTTGGTAAAAAATTGTCTTGTTTTGCCCAATAATTTTGCTTATAACTCTGACTCAAATATTTCTATCCTACAGAGTGTCACGAAGCTGTGAACTTCAGGTCCTACTACGACAACTGCATGTACGATGTGTGTGCCACTGAGGTGAACTCAGGCATCAGCCCGCTCTGCGACGCCCTGGCTGACTACGCTCACATGTGTGCCAAGCAGGGAATCGTGCTGGACTGGAGAAGCCAAGTGACTGAGTGTGGTGAGCTTGAGATATTTTCTTTCGCATATGATGGTTGTGCTCTAGATCTATTGCTTCCTTACATTCCCTCATAGCCAGCAGTAAATGAAGCCGTAAAGACATGTTTGTTAGCTGACTTCTACGCTTGTATTGTTTCAGTTTATTATACAAGTTACTTAGGAGTGTTGCAGGTTACCTAGGTTACAATCACATGTACTTGTCGTGCATCACAGCCATGCTTTTCTTTTACAGTTTTCCATTTTAGCTTGATAATTTTTTTTCCGAGACGTTGTACCACATGCAACCTGCTCTGCATAAGTACCACCTAGCCAATGTGTTGTCCTTTTGACTATAATTTTCCCATGCAAGCATTAAGGATCCTGTCAATAGTGACCATTGCCTAAATTCCCTGATCAGACCCTATAGATTTGCTGAATCTACAGTGGCCATTTTCTTCAAGTCATTTGAGTGGTAACTTTGGACTCAATATGTGATTCTACACTTGACAGAGCTGCAGTGTACCGGTTCCCTTGTCTACAAGTCCTGTGGTAAGGCCTGCCGCACCTCCTGCGGTGCCCTGGCCCAGAACCACGACTGTGAGGAACACTGTGTGGAGGGCTGCATGTGTCCTGATGACCTGGTGCTGGACTATGACGGCCACTGTGTCCCCGTGGAGCAGTGTGTCTGTCTGTACCAGGGACAGGCTTTCAAG
Organism: Branchiostoma floridae; assembly: GCF_000003815.2. Lineage (NCBI taxonomy): Eukaryota > Metazoa > Chordata > Leptocardii > Amphioxiformes > Branchiostomatidae > Branchiostoma > Branchiostoma floridae. The sequence goes on from NC_049988.1 coordinate 13,263,441, forward strand.
GCTGGCGACACTGTCATGCAGGAGTGCAACATCTGGTAAGCTGGCTCCGTCAAATTCGTGTACAATCATTGTAGGATCACAAACTCTTACAATCACAACTGAAAACATTTTTAGGATAGTTGTACATTGTACAATACACAATCATGCAATTCTTGTTATAGTAATGGCTGTCTTAGATCCTTGTCACAGGCTGGTTAAAGACTCTTTAAATCATACGATGGCCTGCAACTAGTTTGACTATGCCATAAGTAAGGACCTCTGTCTTTCCTTTTTGTTCTTTCCAATTTTCATTTTCGTACTGATTGAGGTATGTAACGTTACATGTAACATGGATTGTGATGCCTTTGAACCAAAATTATGCTTGAAAAGGGAATTCTATAGAGCCTCTTTTTTTCTAATTAGTAGTCCCCTAAATATGAAAAAGATATGGGAAAAAGAGGGAAACAAATTCTAACGAAGCATGATGATTTTACAGTGAGTGCCACAAGGGTCAGTGGATCTGCACTGACAATGAGTGTCCCCAGGAGGAGGAGTGCCCTGCCCACATGGAGTGGACAAACTGTAAGAGCAACTGTCCTCGCACCTGTGGCAACATGCACATGCCATACCTCAGCTGTCCAAGGGTAGGTCAACAATTCCATTTTTTGTAGATCTACACTTACGTGTAATGTAAACCTTCTGAATTCTGCTGTAATTAAGGCCTTCTCAAGAATATATTAAACACCCGGATATCTAAAGTGTGTATACTGTTAGTTGTTAAACTTAGTCAATCTCTTTAAACTCACCATTTGTTTTAATTTGATGGTCTTAGGCTAGACATTGGAATTATGAACTTCAAAGTTATATTCAGAATAAGCTGAGGTTATGTTAATGTATCAGAAATTAATGAAGCTTGGCTATGATATTAGAGTAAAACTAGTAAATGCTAACTTTATTCCTGAAATGCCAATGAATTAAAACAGATACATTGCACACATTCCATAAAATGGAGTGCAAATACGTGTGTCATCAGTCTATAACTCCTAAGCACCAGTTTTGGTACTTAATGATAATTGATTAAAACAGCCTCTAGTAATACTGTGCATCAGCTTCACAATAAAGTTGTTTGACCTTTTCTTGTATTTAGGGAAAGTGTATTGCTGGCTGTGAGTGTAACAACATGACAGTGTGGGACGGTGCTAACTGTGTTACCCCCAGTGACTGCCCATGTTATCACGGTGGTCGTAGCTACCATGATGGAGAGACCATGATGGTAGACTGTAACACTTGGTGAGTCCTGTTCAATACCATCAATTTTTACCATCATCTTATACCATCACTGGCTGCACAAATTGCAATTCAATACCCAATGCATACTATACTTTTATGTTGAATACACAACTTTCATGAAACCTGCACAAGTTTAGCTTTGAATGATGATAGATTCATTACAAATATATGTCAGAACCCTCAGGCTGATAATACATGAAACATCTGGGGCAGTTACTGTATTTAGGTCACAAGGCGCTGCATGCAGGCTGCTATTACAGGCCCTTGCATTTTAGCCCTGCCTATTGCAAGCTTCTCAATTCAGCCCCTGGCTGCAAAGAGATAGTAGCCCCCACCTAATCAATTCTAATGTCTTACCTCTCCAACACAGGTACACATTGCTTCATAATATTACACATGTTTATTGCATTTTATTTTATTTCTAGAGTGTGGGCATGAAAAGACCAAATTGTTACATGTAAGTCAAATGTGATGTAGTATGCCCAAGTCATAGTCCTTGCACCTTTGTCATTAACCTGATATCCTACTGTTCTACAGCACCTGCTCTGGCCGCACCTGGACATGTGAGAACAACGAGTGTCCCGGGATCTGCTCTGCCTACGGAGACCCTCACTTCAAGTCCTTCGATGGTCGCGAGTACGACTTCCAGGGCGAGTGTGAGTACGTCATCGCCAGGAGCACCGGCAACAACGCCCAGCAGTTCTCCATCTCATCTGAGAACATCCCCTGCGGTACCAGCGGTGTCACCTGCACCAAGTCTATCATCTTCACCATCGGAGAGGGAGACAGTCAGAAGACACTCACACTTGTCAGGGGACAGAACGTGCCAATGGTATGTTGTCAGATTTTCAAGATTTTACATATTACTTGCCCGGTATCCAGCCATGTTATAGCTCCCAAGTCTCTTCTGTCCTCTCCGCAAATACTTGCAGAGAGACTTGGAAGTTATAATACAGCTGGATACCAGGCTAAAATCGTATGGGTAAAAGTACTCTTTACACACTTAAATGTGTGTCAGGTACAAACGTGTCTACAAGAGCAGAGTTATACATGTTGCTTCATATGACATTATTTTGTATCATTTGATATTTGACAAGCTAAATTCCTAAAATGTTAACTTAATAAGGTGTAATATTCCAGAAGATGATGACCAATGAATGAAGATGTTTGATGTATTTGTACCATACATGGGTACATCGTGTGTATAGTCTCAGTAGGACTCTAAATTATTTTGTCTGACCCTCACCTGTTCCCTCATGACCACAATGAAAAGAGACCTGCAGGTCGATTTGAGCTTTTTATGTATTAACAAAGTTTCAAAGCAAATAGCATACAAGTTATATTTTCTACTATCAGAGATGTGCTGAAGATATAACATAAATGTCTTAGTCAAAAGTGTTAATTTCTTGCCATATCCAGGAGAGGGACACACCATTCCAAGTGGCCCAGGTCGGACTGTACGTGTTTGTGCGTACAGACATCGGCGTCACTCTGCAGTGGGACAGGGGTACTCGTGTCTACATCAAGCTGGAGACAACTCACAAGGGCAAGGTGGGGTTAAACTTAGACTCTCCTACAAAATGTATTGCTACTGCATGCTTTATGATAGTTTATCTATCAAAGTACTGATGCCATTACTTAGAAATCTGTAATGATTACCTGATTGCTTAAGTTCAAGTTTGTAATGACACTTGTAATGGCACAGGTCAAAGTACAGTAGATTTCAATTACTAGAAGCTTTCTTGTTGTAGTCCAAATAACAAGACTACCTGAGGTGATGCTCAACAGAGAATACATTTGCTCAAACTTGATGATCCAGTATGACAGAAGAAGTAGTTCACATGTTGATTGTACTGTAACGTTAATCATTGTAATTCTGCTTACTTGATGCATGTAGTTGGCTGCAAGGCTTGAAGTTTGAACGTTCAAATAAATCAAGTTGAAATCAATTTGTACCAACAGGTTGAAGGTCTGTGTGGTAACTACAACGGAGACCAGCAGGATGACTTCCTCATGCCCAATGGCCTGACGACCGAGATGGAGACAGAGTTTGGTAACGCCTGGAAGATCCACGACTACTGCGCTGATGCTGGAGTCATCAAGGATACCTGCAGTCTGCATCCACACAGGTAGGGGGAGCTGTTAAACATGGCTTACTATGGTATCAAAATGTTGCAGTTAAAGTCAAAGTCTGCTTACAGATGTTAAGCATTCCAGTAGGACATGATATCTTACTGAAATTTATTCAGTTTCTTTACAGACTTAGCAGTTTCTATTACTTTTTTTGTGGAGTTTATGTCATTTGCAGTGTAGCATTGTAGCAACTACATACAACATTATCATAAGGCTATCATGGTAGTACAATTGTAAAAGTTAGGCATCCAGGAATGAATGATGATATTTTTGATTTAAAAAAATCTATGCCACTGGAAAGGTTCTCAGAGAAATAACAGAAGTTTCAAATGCCGTCAGGAATCCTTCATTGTGATCTGATGTCATAATTCATCACATTTACCTCACACAAGTACTGTAAAGGCAGAAACTTTAGCGATAGTTCAATGTTCGCGGTTTTTGATGTGGCCATTTTACCGCGACCATTTTTCCACGACAGTAAGAGACTACAGTGTATAGTACAACTGCAAACTTAAAACCACCGCAAAAAGTCATTTTTCCCACGAAATTAAATCCCCGCCAACTTAAATCCATTTACAGTAATACAAAATCCACATAAAGCATATTAGGCCAAATCCATGATGTATACTCAGGAACTTACTCTCTTAATACCATTTCTACCACAGGAAAGCCTGGGCCCAGAGGAAGTGTGCCATCATGAAGTCTGAGCTGTTCAAGACCTGCCACTATGAGGTGCCCTACCAGGACTACTACGAGCGCTGTGTGTTTGATGCCTGTGGCTGTGACAGTGGTGGTGACTGCGAGTGTTTGTGTACCTCCGTCGCCACCTACGCCCAGGAGTGTAACCTGCACGGTGTGCACGTCCACTGGAGAAGCCAGGAGTTCTGCCGTAAGTAATACATACAATACGTTTTTAATCTTATGATTGCTAGACCTTACAGAAGAGGTAACATTTTTTTAAAACTACCTTGGTTGATGACATTGTCACATTGTCTACCTTTTGTAGCTCATGATAAGAAAAAAATATAGTGTAACATAACAATAATCAATAAAATGGCAATAGCCTGAGTATAGGTCTGTCCTTGGTGCTGAATTACTGGTTACATGTATTGTGTGCACTGGAAAGTTCTGATTTTGGGGGGAAAGATGTTGTTTTTTTGCTGACAGCTTGTACTGACATGTGACATATGGTCAAACATATATATATAAGATATGATATTAAAGATTTACACTTTATTGTATTCTTTTACTAAGTCACCCTGGAGGGTGTGTTCATTGAGACTTGTAACAAGTGGAAAAATCTAGATGGTCTGTCATCTCAAGATACAAGCATGAGTGACAGAAGTTGTATCAATCACAACTTTCAAATGTTGTGTTCTCACAGCCACAGGATGAAGGGTTGATCTGAGCTGGATAACTGTTAGAACAATCAAGATACAAGCAAAGAGACAGATTGAAAAAAAAAAGGTTTCTTATATCCCAACCTTGTGTTCCCACAGCCATGCAGTGTGAAGGCTGCACCAGGTACAACCCCTGTCTGAGCGCCTGTCCTCTGACCTGCGCCAACCACAAGCACTGGGCCACCATCCAGTCCGAGTGTCGTGACATGTGTGTGGAGGGCTGCGACTGTCCCGAGGGCAAGTACATGAACGAGGAATATGTAAGTCATCCATTTTTCTTCTTTATTTGTTTTGCTATATCTACACATCCAAAACAAAAGAAATTATTATAAGAATATCTAGCACCCATGTGAAAAATACATGCATTGTGACTTGAAATGTATGTTTAAGATATCAATTACTTCTTTTTCATACACACGTTGACCCACCCATGTGCTTACTTCACATTTATGAATATGTTTTGAAAACAATAACTCTTACTTCTTATAATGCCAGCTCTAGATCATTGTGTCTTTTGGTGGTAATTGCTCTGAACATAATCATAAAGCCTGATCTCCAAAGTTTCCTGCCCTCAAGTGTGTAAGCTTACTTGAACAAAATGCACCAAACACATCTTTAAGTTTTAGACAACTTTAAGTGTTTTGTCTTCAATCTGCCCTGTTCCCCCATCTCAGGAGTGTGTGCATGAAGAGGAGTGTACCTTCTGCATCACCCTGGATGGTGTCCCCTATGATGAGGGAGAGAAGATCCTGTCCATGTCTGATGATTGCAGGAGTTGGTAAGATAGAACGCTTGTTTTCCAGATAACTATCAACTTAGCTATCTTTTTTTTCTTTTACGGCGTTTCAGGATTCCATTCTTAAACACTTTTTCAAAATCTGAGGTATTGTAAAATTCCATGTCCATTGTTCCTATCTGTATGGTTAGTATATTCTACTATGCAAAACATGAAGCTACCTAAGATGAAACTGGACATTGTTTGTTTTGTTTTTTCTTGGATTTTAATATTTAAGACTGACTATTGCCTATTTTCTGCAGCTACTGTGTGAACCATGAGGTTGAGTGTCTGGGTCTGCCATGCCCAAGGGAGAGTAAGTACAGATTTAAGAATCACACCTTAGAACATTAGTTGGTGTAGAAATGTAACATCTATTATCATAATACCGGTACGTTTACGACGATTTCTCTAGCCATACTGATTTGACAAATTGTCAACGCATCATTTTCTCCAGTTACATGTTGCTGTTATAGGTTACCCTTGCCACTTCTTCTGTGTAACTTTTCTGCCACTCTTGTCCTGCTAAAAGCGTAATATTGCAATTGTAACACGCCGCGGAATTACACGGCGAACGGGCGCGTGGTTGGGAGGGGGTAAAAATACCGGTAGGAAGAAACACGGCACAATTAACTGCCGCTATGTACATTTATACATCCTCTGATGTTCCTTCCTTTTCTGTCAGTAAATGCATAAAATATAAACCTGCATGAGCATACAAAATGTCATGAGAAACCGGACGTATACTGTCAAGAATTTTCATTTAACTCCTGTCCGTCACAACCGCTATGACGTAACACTTCACTGCTAGCGTAGATACAAAAATGGCGGGAAAATGGCTGCGTACGTTCAATTTTGCCCATTCAGTCGTAGATCCGGGCTATTATGCAACGGTTCTTCACACTTTTACATGAGTTGTAGGTCACCAACAGAAATTCAAGATTGTTGTTGAATCATGTTCGTCTTGTGCCGTGAGCATGTGTAATTATGATCTATAAATTTGGCAATGAATGTGACAGTGTGCTCGTCCCACGACGAGCTGCCTACCTCGAAAAAAGATACTGAAAACTTTTGGCCTTGTTGTCTTCGAATGCATTGTTATCGATGCTTTGTAAATGATGTATTGGACACCTACATGTCTGAAGTGTGCACAGCTCAGAAATAACTATTGTTGCATGTGTAGATCTCTTTAAGTTCCAGTATTTTTAATTTACCGGTATAAGTCTTACTACCGGTATTATGCCAATGCATGTTAGTATTTGTTCATTGAACATACTTCAGAACTACATTGCATACAGCAATGCCAGTCATTCTAGCTCTGAAAGATCATATGCTTTCATCTAGTTGACAAGAATGGCAACAATGGCAACACCTCAGTGCTGCTATACACAAGTCTGCTATCACTGCATTTGGGAGAAAGGAGAAGAGAAATGTTGACTGGTATGAAGCCAACCTTTTGGTTATGGAGCCAGCAATCCAGGCCAAAAAGGAAGCATTGGTTAAATGGAAGAGGGACCCCACCCCGCAGAACTTACTCTTGCTGAAGAACGCAAAAGCTAGTAGCCAAAAACTAGCAAGAAAATGCGCAAACGACTTTTGGCTACAGCTCTCCTCCTCTATAGAACATGCATCATTGACTGGCAATGCCAGGGCCATGTATGAAGGCATTAAGCAGGCTACTGGTCCAACCATGAAGAAAACAGCCCCCTTAAAATCAAAAACTGGTGACGCCATTACTGACCGTCAGGGACAGATGGATCGGTGGGTTGAACACTATACCGAGCTCTATTCCACAGAGAACACAGTATCTGAGGAGGCCATTAACAGCATTCCACCAATGTCAGTCCTCGAAGAACTGGATCAAATGCCTACTATGACAGAGTTAGAGAAGGCAATCGACACCCTCTCTTGCGGAAAAGCACCAGGAATTGATGCAATTCCACCAGAGGTAGTAAAGGAAGGGAAACCATCACTTCTCCCACACCTCTATGAACTCCTCTGCTCATGCTGGAATGAGGGTGAGGTGCCGCAGAGTATGCGGGATGCCAATATTGTGACTTTGTACAAAAACAAAGGGGATAGATCCGATTGCAACAACTATCGTGGGATTTCGCTCCTTAGCATAGTGGGGAAGGTATTTGCTCGTGTGGCCCTGGCCAGACTACAGGTACTAGCCGACCGCGTGTACCCAGAGGCACAATGCGGGTTCAGAGCGGGGCGCTCCACTATTGACATGGTTTTCTCGGTGAGACAGCTCCAGGAAAAGTGTCGGGAGCAGCGGAAACCCCTGTTCCTTGCCTTTGTCGACCTCACAAAGGCTTTCGACCTTGTAAGCCGCAGTGGACTGTTCAGGCTGCTTGAGAAGATAGGTTGCCCACCAAAGCTACTCAGCATAATCAAGTCCTTCCACAGCAACATGAAAAGCACCGCCAGTTTTGAGGGTAGCACCTCCAAGCCTTTCCCGATCCTCAGTGGAGTTAAACAGGGCTGTGTACTTGCCCCGACACTATTCGGGATCTTCTTCTCACTGCTCCTGATGTATGCCTTTCAGTCCTCCGATGACGGGGTCTACATCCACACCCGCCACGATGGCAAACTGTACAACCTGGCCCGCTTACGCGCCAAAACAAAGGTGACTCGCGTGCTCCTTAGGGAGATGCTATTTGCCGATGATGCAGCTCTTGCGAGTCATACACCAGATGGACTCCAGCGTCTGATGAACAGGTTCTCAAATGCCTGCAAAGAGTTTGCCTTAACAATTAGCATAAAGAAGACTGAGGTGATGGCCCAAGATGAGTCAATCTCTCCGGCAATATCGATCAACGGCTCCTTGCTTGCTGTGACTGATCGGTTCACGTACCTGGGATCCACTGTCACCAAAAACTTGTCTCTGGATGCTGAAATAAACACAAGGGTTGGAAAAGCAGCTTCCGTTATGAGCAAACTCAACAAAAGAGTTTGGGAAAACAAAAACCTGACAACAAACACCAAGCTGAAGGTGTACCAGGCCTGTGTGCTAAGCACCCTCCTCTATGGCAGTGAAACATGGACGACATATACCAAACAAGAAGCAAAGCTCAATGCATTTCACATGCGGTGCCTTCGCCGGATTCTGGGAATCAAATGGCAGGACAAGGTCACAAACACTGATGTTCTTGAGAGGTCCAACTCCAGGACTTTATTTGCAATGATCAGTGAACGCCGCCTGAGATGGCTGGGACATGTTAGCCGTATGGGGAAAGGGCGTATTCCGAAGGATCTTCTGTATGGCCAGCTCGAGTGCGGTTCACGTCCAACTGGTCGCCCACACCTGAGATACAGAGATGTGTGCAAGAGGGATCTTAAGTCGGCCAACATTGACATAGACTCTTGGGAAGAAATAGCAACTGACCGATCAGCATGGAGACAGACTGTAAAAGCAGGGGTGAAGGAAGCTGACGCTACCAGATCCCAACTCAGAGACCAGCGTCGTCAGAAGACAGCATCTACCATCACAAACACCTTCATATGCGCAGGATGCGGCAGAGACTGTCACTCCAGGATCGGCTTGTTCAGCCACCAAAGAAGATGTCGACCATGACCAAAACCCATCGTCTCTTTAGACGGACGGAGGCCAATGATGATGATGAGTTGACAAGATTTCTTTTAAGGCTAAAAAGTATTTTTTTCCTTCATGCAAAAAGGTTGATAACAAATATTGATAGGCTCTGTCCTTAGTGCTGAATCACTGGTTAAATGTATTACAATCATTGGAAAGTTGTTTTTTCTTTTGCTAAGGTATGTCTTAGTAAGAGGTGTTCACTGTTCTTTAAGTCTAAGAAGATTACCAGGCACTTTCCTTGGTGCTGAATTATTGGTTACATGTTAACTGTCACCTCAACTCACCTAGTCCCATCCTCATCTAGAGGGTCGGGGACCATGGTTGCCTCCAGCACTAGCTTCCTCCAGCCTCCCCTTTTCTTTGCCTACATGTTAAACTATCCAAGGAATGTTAATGTTATATTGATTATTTGTATGCATGAAGACCTTCATGGTACAGTTTTGCCCAACCGAGCTAAGTATAGGTCACAACAAGTCAGGATATATACATATAAAAGTATCACAAATCTAGTCTAACACAAAAGTTCAGCTTCTGCTTGCTTCTTGGTAATGGTGAAAATGTACGACTGTATGGGTTTAGCTATTGTCGGTTTGTCAAAACGCATGAGAAGTATAAACTTGTCAGTGCTACAGCGCTACTCATGTGTCTAAAGTGAGGGAATCTAGTTTCTATATAACAAGATAGAGTATTTCTATCATTGACATACATATATTAATTATTTGTATGCATTCCCTTTCCCACACCAGCCTCGACCCTGTGGATCCCCACCAGCACCACCCTGACCCCACCCCCAGAGATCACAACGTGCACAGAGTGCCACGAGGGCTGGACAGGCTGGATGAACGCTGGGTATCCCAACAACGTCAACGGTGGCGACTACGAGACCTTCAGCGTGCTGCGTCGTCAGTTCAGCTTCTGTCGTGATGATGAGGTTTGTATTTTCAGCTTATGTGTCATTAATTGTACACATGCATTGCTACAAGTCTTACTGGTGACACGTTGGGTAGCAAGTTGTCTTCATTCAGGGTAAATTTTGGTCAAGGATTTCCGCTTCCTTCAGGTTAATCCTCAATGAGCAAAAGTCCCTTTGTAGCATGTACCTCCAAGTTAGTTTTGGTCTTCCATGATTGGGGTGTCATCCATATAATCATGTAATTGTGGCCTAAGTACCACAACCTTTCCTACTAGTGTTTTTCTGTTGGTAAAAGATTTTCCTGTTTGTGTATACAACTCCAGGTGGTTGATGTTGAGTGCCGTGTGGCCGAGTATGGAACACCCTACAGCCAGGCAGGACAGAACGTGAAGTGTGATGTGCTGAATGGTCTGACCTGTAACAATGAGGACCAGTCTCCTGTGCCAGAGTGCTACGACTATGAGATCAGGTTCAAGTGCCAGTGCATGGGTATGGAAGCCTTTGACAGTATTTTTTACCTTGTATCTCACTAGGATGATCTGTTGTAATGTTATGTTATTTTATCTATGTATGGGTTATCCTTCCAAGAATCATTGAAAACTGCTAGCATGTACTTGTATATACTAGTGAAATAACTAAACGTAACTTAACTGAAACTAGCCTGAACTAAACTGAATATTCATCTTCTATCTGAGAAGACAGAAAATGATATTTTGATTTCTTTCATCTATGTAAACCAGTTAAATTACTTTCTGGCAGATGAGAGTAGATCATATGGGATCCAGAATGCACATCCAATTTATGTTCTTTTTTATACTGAACAAATGCATGTAAAGAATGGATAACCATATTTTCCTCCCACAGAGGGCCATGATGAGGTGTGTATGACCACGAAGACCCCAGTGGTCACTGTCACACCAGAGTGTCCGCCTGACAAGCTGCTGAAGTGTGCCTTCAAGTGTCGCCAGACCTGTCATGCCTTCCGCCTGACCCGCGCTGAGTGCACCTATGGGTACGATGACACCTGTGTACCACACTGTGGAGAATTCCAGGTGGGATGTTTTCTTTTTATTCATTCATTTATTCATTAATTCATTCATTCATTCATTCATTCATTCATTCATTCATTCATTCATTCATTCATTCATTCATTCATTCATTCATTCATTCATTCATTCATCCATCCAACATTCAATCATTCCATCCGTCCTCTAGAAGATTAACAAAAATACAAGACTGTCCATCCATCCAAAAGTTAATCATTCCATCCATCCATTCATTCATTGTTTGGGTTGCTTAAGCTATTCATTCAGTCAGTCTTTAATCCTTCAAATCAGTTTAACAAAGTTTACTGTAAAATATGATGACTTGGCTAATACTAGCACATTCACAATACTTTTGACATCTCTCTTTGGGATTTTAGACAGTAGTGTCGACAACTTGCTTAACCATGGACTAAAATGTAGAAATTTTGAATTCTTTTTCCTAAATCTTGCCTTTACATTGTCTTTTATTGTCATTCATCTTTTAGGGCTGTGGCGAAGGCTATGTGCTGCGTGGAATTGATGAGTGTGTGACAACAGAAGACTGTCCTTGTAGGAAGGAAGACGGAACTATTGTGCCGGTGAGCTGCAATTTTCATATAAGTAGCAATTTGCAAATCCCAGTACATTTTGTATCTTGAAGCCCAATAAGACTTAGGGATAGAGATGTGCACCTGTACCCTGTACTGGTACAATCAGTTAGGTACAGGGACAAAAAACAGAACATCAAGGTACTGGTACTGTACCTGAACAGACTTACATTCAAGTATATAAATTTTTAACTGAATTTGTTACTAAGAATGTGTTATTTCTACCACAAATATGAAAATTTAGCACTGGAAAAAGATGAAAACCTTGACAATGTATAGTTGTCAAAATCGGCATCTTTGATTTAAGATCCTCTTGAAAGCATGGGCTCTCTCCATACCCACTGTATCAGTACCTGTTCCTGTACCTGATGTTATGTTTAGGTACGCATCCCTACTTGGAAGCTTAAACAGGCTCTGTCCTTCGTGCTGAACCATTGACTACATGGAATGCAATCAGTGGAAAGTTGTTTCTTTTTCTTTTGCTAAACTATGTCCTTTGTTGGAAGTCTCCTCTGTTCATCAAACCCTAGAAGATCTATTTAACAAATGTGATTGGCCCTGTCCTTGGTGCTGAACCTATGGTGCATGTTATACAACTGTAGGAAAGTTTTGCTTTTTTCATTTAAAAAAGATTTGTCTTTAGCTGTAAGTCTCTGCTGATGAATAACACATCTTTGAGGATACACATACAGATGGACAAGGTCTGGTAGTGGTTTGATTGTCTTTTGTTCCATTTTTGCCGTGGTCGGAATCAACATGCCTCCTGCAGGCTGGCACACTGATTCTGACCACGGCTTCAACGGACAAAAGACAATCACAATTGTCCTACACGTAAGTTTGTACAAATTTTATATTATTTCTGCACCTGTAGCCTGGTACGTCCTGGAAGGAGGGTGAATGTAAGATGTGCACGTGCTGGAACAACCAGCTGAAGTGTGAGGACATCTGCGGCTCTTCAGTCACCATCAGCAAGACTTCACATGGTACAATATGTTGCTTGTTCATTCATCGCTTTGTTTATGTGTAGCCATTACCAGTTCTCTCTGACTCTCTTGTTGGGTCTCAACAGGACATGGTCACAGAGGTCATTCGGTCGTTGAACAATTGCTAACTATAGGTATTTTTTTGGACAGCCATGCATGTTTCCTTCAGAGTACGGCTGTCTTGCATAACACATAAGGCTGTCTTGGATCCTTGTCAGTGATTGGTTCTGTCACAGCCGGCTTGAAAATCCCAATGCATCAAAATTGTACGACAATTGCATGACCTATATAACCGCGCCCTAACACAAATTGTACTTAAAATCACTTGGAACTGAATTCTATTCACCTTGACCTGAACTTAGCTTGTTAGAGAGCATAAACATACAATAAAGGTATTCATTGATTTATTTCCCCTTTCTTCCCTGCATTATATAGGCTTTGCCCTGTGCGACAGCTGCATTGACATCATCTCCCGTAAGGTGAGCGATGACTGGAAGCTGCTGTGCATGGCTCTGGGCTGCGATGCTAAGACCATCTCCAGTGTGGAAGTGGAATCTAGTGGTGACTCCTTCGTCTGCTGCTCCACCATGCTCAAGGTATGTTGCAAGATACTTTTAAGGAGGAAACATTTACAGCGATTTAACGTTGCAGTACTGAGAAAACATTACCGAATGGGCACCCAAACAATAAGTGGGACCGAGACAAGTTAAAAGCTGGAAACAGCCCAGTGACATCTACATCTATTCAATACTGGGCAAAGCCCCTTATGGGAGTGAGGTGCCCTAGCATAACTGGTGGTGGTGGGGGTTTCAAATAAAATGGTGAAGTGAAAACAAAATCATTCATTAAAGTGCAGTGCTATACATCTTGGCTTGCTAGGACAAAACAATTCTAATGCTACATTTAGCTTTCCTGTTTGACAAATTGAAATTAATGTCATCCATTACCTTACAATATGTTTAGCAACTGTTGTGTCCATCTTGTCCACAGCAATGGCGTGACACCAGTAGTCTGGATTACGATGACAAGGTTGACGTCGTGTGCCGTGCCTTGGAGGCCTGCGGTTACTCCGACTGCGCTGTTGAGGTTCACGAGAACTTCCGCATGGAGAAGACAATCTGCATGAGTGATGACAGCCTCAAGATCATCTCTAAGATCGTGTCATCTGATTGGCAGGCTCTGTGCACTGCCCTGGGCTACAGTGATGATTTCACCAAGCAGGTTGGTTGTACAAGTGGTTGTGATTGTTAGCATCATCAGTGTGGTAGCATCTTACATTTATATAAATATATAATTTAGTATTTAGAATTTCTTTAGTGAATCCTCTTTTAACATTACAGTCAGTACTATAGTACCCACAGTGAATTTCAAACCGTAGAGTCAAATTTGTTACATTTTTGTATGATTCATGTCGTTTTTTGGGTAAGTCAAACTTGACTATATTCTTAAATGTGTAATTTTTTTCTGGAATGAAATATGTCAATGTCTCCTTACCCAGATCATCAGCAAGTATGACACTGATTCGTACCTCTGCTGCCACCATGCTTTGACGACATGGCGTGACACGTCAGACTATGACTACGCACAAAAGGTGGAGCACTTGTGCTATGCCTTGGACCTGTGTGGTTTCTACGAATGCTCACAAACTGTCAAGAACGACTACCAGAAGGAAGTTGGTAAGTTTGGTTTTTGACCAAGAATAATAGATGTACTCCAACTACATGTACATGTAAAACATATATTGTGACTATAGTTGTACTTTACTATAGTGTTGTACTTTGAAAAGAACCAATTTATAAGGGAAAAAGTAAACCCTAATGTAAAGAGATCAGTTAGTCATTTACTATACATTGCACCAGTTACTTTACATTTTTTTCGCACCTAACAAGATGCAAGTACAAACTGTTTTGCTTGTATTTTCCATTGTTCTGCAGTCGTTGCCACATCTCAGGTATCTGTGGTCAGTACTTCTTCTTCTTCTGTGGAGTCTACAAGCAGCACATCCAGTAGTTCTGTGGTGTCTACAAGCAGTTCTGTGGTGTCCACAGGCAGCACATCTAGCAGTAAGTGTTGTTGTCTTGTCAAAATTCAAATACAGTAGAAGCCCTTTAATTGCACGCCCCATTTGCCATCGTATTTTGTGCAATTATCCGGATGTTGCAATAATGCGAGGTTATCCTGCTGGTCCGCACTGGTTTGGGATTTTAGAATTCCGTGCAATTAACAGAAGTGTGCGGTTATTTGTTGTGCAAATAACTGGCTTCTACTGTACTAGGACTTAACGTAATGTCATTCTACTTGTTCAACTTGACTACTCATCATAAACACAAACTAACCATGAATGCAGTACTGTATTTCATACATTTAAGTAGAATCATTATAAAAGTAGGATCAGTATAGACAGGTTCTCACAGGTCTCAATGTTTAAACAAAAGAAATATTTCTCTCACTGGTATCATTAGAATGGTTTCCATTTTTGCTCAAGTCAGGTGCCATCACTGTCAGCATTGAGCATGTGTCAACTAACAAAACTACCATTGTTATGTTATGTTGTGTTGTGCATTATTGACTAACATTTCATAAACTCTACTATGCAGTTTGTTTGAAGTTGACTGTAGCTGATTCTCCATGCTTACCGGTTCTCCCCCATGTGTTCACACAGGCACTTCTGGTGTTGTTACCAACTACCAGACTGGTGGCACCCTGATCTCAAGCCGCTTCACTGCTTCAAGCACAGGAGGAACTTTCACCAATGGTGAGACTTGAGACTTTGTCTCTATTTTCACAAACCTTTATACTGTTTGTGTGTAATATTGCTAGGTTTGGTAGCCTGTAAACAACATTTCATCAAGTACTGGAGAACTACTGACAGAAGTAATGATTTTGTCAAAGCCCCAACTTCCTTTTGCATACAAGCTGACAATTGCATATTCCTTTGTAAGTAGTATATACAAATGTAGGATGTTTCTGCTTATGGTAGATAATTATTAGAGTGTTCATTGTAGGACTGTTTGATCAATGATAAAACAGTCATTCAGTAGTTAAATGGGGAAAGCATATTACTTGTTAGAAGTGCTAATGCCATAATGATATTCCTGTCTCATACTAATATTGTTGATGAAACTGAAATTTGTCTTACAAGTTTTGAGAATCTGTATCTGTCTTAAGCTTATAGTCAGCTATTATCACTTATTGAACTTTCTTTCTTTATTGTAAACAAAGTTAAAGTGAATCCATGATGGTACCTAACACCCTCCTTTACCCCATAACTACCACAGGACTGACGCTCTGTGACGAGACCATTGACTACATCTCCACTAAGATCACCACTGGTTGGACGTCCCTCTGCATTGCCCTGGGCTGCAGTACTGATGTCATCCAGAAGGTGCTGAAGGTGGGAAGTGACGACCATGTCCACTGTTGCAGCTACATGCTGAAGACTTGGAGGGACAATGTTGACGTTGACTACACAACCAAGGTAAGTTACTGTAATCTTAAGCTGGCCATTTTTGGTGATAATGTGCACTTGAAAGGAAAGGGTCGAGTCGAGAATACAGTAGTATATAAAGATGGTTAAAGCTAATGAAAAGGAAGTGCTGAAACTTAGAAAATAAATTGTATGCTTTGTGTGTCATCTGGGAGTAGGACTACTGTGCTGTATTGGAATTTAGCAAGGCTAAATG
This sequence comes from Branchiostoma floridae, assembly GCF_000003815.2. Lineage (NCBI taxonomy): Eukaryota > Metazoa > Chordata > Leptocardii > Amphioxiformes > Branchiostomatidae > Branchiostoma > Branchiostoma floridae. The sequence continues at coordinate 13,279,831 of NC_049988.1, forward strand.
ATTTTCCCAAATCCAGAACTTTCTAAGTTATATGTTAATTGGTGTTTTAGTACTATGTATGGACAGCAATTTTATATTATATTGGTGCTACTGCATCTTACAAGTTTGACTTTTTCAACAAATAGCGTAATACAAAAAGGAAGGTAGTAAGTAGATTCTGGAAGTCTGTGTCAGTGTTGCCATAGAGTATGGTATGTTATGCAAGGGTTACAAGTTGCATCTATCTTCACATGATGCATCAACTGCACAATGCAGTGAAAGTGGTACACATTCATGTTTGTCATGGGCTAATTCAAAGTTCAACATCATTGTTAATCAGTGAGATGAGTCTTTCAAGGTAGTAGACCTTTTAAGAAACCAAACCAAATGTTTCTGTCTTTAGGTTGAGGTGCTCTGTGATGCTCTCCGCACCTGCGGTTACACCAGCTGTGCCACCACCCTGGAGCACAAGTTCCGCACGGAGACCTGCATCGCTCTGTGTGACCACCAGTTCGACACCTACAGCAAGCTCATCAGCCATGACTGGAAGGCCATGTGTATCGCCATGGGCTGTGATTCTGACTTCATGCACAAGTAAGGATCAGTGATAATAGCCACATACTATTAGTTGTTCACTTTAAAGAAGAAGTCTGCAAGTGTACAAGGAGAGATAGTTTCATCAACTGTTAGATACTTTAGGTAAGTAGGTAGAGATAGATAGGGAGAGAAACAGAGAGAGACAGAGACACAGAGAGAGAAAGAGAAAGAGAGAGATTGGTAGATACTGGTATTTTCTTTTCATTTGATGACATGAATGTCAGGGGCACAACCAACCACCTGTTACTGCTTTAAAGTTGAGATGACGTACAAAATGTATGCGTACAGTGTAAAACAAACTTAGGCACTGGGTAATGTGTTCCAAGTGGATGGAAAGGGTAGCACCAGCAATTTACGATATCTTTAACATCCCAGCAAAAATGAAGGCCTGGGGCATTTCTAGTATTGATTCACCACTTTTACACTTTCCCACTAGTCTCCAGCTGTCAGTAATGTTTTAACTGTGAGTCCCTATGTTGTAGGATTGAGACAGAGTGTGGTGATGATGACTATCTGTGCTGTACAACTCTGCTGAAGACCTGGAGGGACACCATGGATTGCACTTACAGTGAAAAGGTATTATATTTATCTACATACAGTATTAGCCACTTAATTGCACGGCCTATTTGCCAGTGAATTCCGTACAATTATCTGGCTGGTGCAATGGTACGAAGTTATATAGATGGACTGCACTGATTTGGGATTTGGGGATTCCGTGCAGTTAACAGAAGTGTGCGTTAATACGTTGTGCAAATAACTGGCTTCTACTGTATTTACTGTGTTCTTGTTGTAGATAATCAACATGATTTTATTATATTGCAATCCATACATAGTATGGGATTGCAATATATTGATTTTTGTTGGTCTCTTCTTCTTCTCCTCCTGTCAAATCTTCAAATGGATTCAACTTTTTCATTTTTTGGCCAAATGAGCTGAAATTTGGCAGGGTGGTAGGGATAGCAAATACCCCCAGATGTTTTTTTCACTTTCTTGATAGAGACCTAAGAATTTATGATATTTAGGGTTTTTGGTCATTTTTAGACAAAATATGTATATTTTGGGCCCCTGTGCCCTGGTATTACAAGCTAATGACCTGAAATTTGGTACAGAGGTGCATTGGACATATGAGCACAGGGTCCCATCAACACTTTGTTCATAGATCACTTCACAAATGAGTTATTTTGGGGTTTTCGGCCATTTTTGACAAAAAATGTATATTCTTGGCTCCTATACCCTTGTATGAAAACCTAATGACCTGAAATTTGGCATGAAAGTGTGTCTGCAGTGCCCACAGTACTTCATTTTCACTTTGGGCATACATTACTTTAAATTGTGGAATTGGGGGATTTTTTGCCATTTATAGACTAAAAATGTTAAGTTTTGGCTCCTGTACCTGTGTATGAAAACCAAATGGTCTGAAATTTGGTATGAAGGTGCGTACGGTATGTGGCCACAGGGCTCTATTCACATCTATGGTGTACATTAATCAAAAATGGTTAAATTTGGGATTTTTTGCCATTTTTGATCAAAAATGTATAGTTTTGCTTCCTGTTTCATGAAAAAGCAAACTGATCTGAAATTTTGTATTGGGGTAGCTTAAACACTATAAATGAAAAATGGGCCACATAGACGAGTCCATTTGGCATAGATAGGGGTGTTTTGGAAGAGTCCATTCTTGTAAGGGGACATAGGTATGAAGATGGATTGCAATATGCTGTATTTTTGCTCCCAAGCAAATGTCGGCCTTTCTAGTGTATATTTGCTTCTTGTAAATTTGTAGGTGATCCAGCTGTTACTGAGATATGGATACAGGGTTTATTTGTTACTTATATATATACATAGTTTACATACATGTATTTATGGTATCAATGACTTTTTTATTTCCCATAGGTTGACATCTTCTGCAATGCCCTCGACATCTGTGGCTACCATGATGTTTCCTATGACTGTAGAGAGACATACAACCATGAGATCTTGTGTAAGTTCTTTATTGCCTCATTCACTATCAGATAATCATGTCCTGAACCAATGTAGTGGCTTTAAATAGTAAAAAGTGTCTCAGGGCCCTGTAGAGATGTGCACTACACTCCACAGTACAATAATTGTAGCTCTAACCACTGTAGACAAAATGTTAAGAATTTACAAAAATGTATTTCTTCCAGTTCTTATACACATTCAACCAAGGAATAGTTGTAGCATGCAAGATATCTTATTTTCAGTACTGATAATTATGAGCTGATAGGTGTACATACACGTCATAAAGTTCACCTTTTTATGTTTTTGTTTCAGCCTCATCTAGTGTGTACACCACTGGTGGCACAGGTGTTCAAGTTACTGGTACCACAGGTAAAGACTTCTGCTGGAATTATCTAGTTCAAAGTGTAACACACCACTTGTACAATGACATACTATGTGCCTTACCCTATCAACATTCACTTTTAGTACTGCCTTGTGTTTTTTTTTAAAATCCTGGTAAAGACTTAAAGGCGTTATTTAGTCGGTTACAGCAGAAATTTTTATTTCAGTCACAACTCAGAATAGCCTTCAAGTTATTGTCAATGATTTAAGGCATCAGCAGTTGGTTCCTTTAATGCATTAAGATCATAATCACACAATCATACACACCCTGCTTCTTTGACTTAGGCTTCTTCCTACAAGTAGTAGATTCTGATGTCAGAATTGTCATGTTCGTGCAAGTAACATTATGTAACATTTCTGTACGTGGATGTTTTCTTATGACTTCTTTTATCTAAAGTGTCCATCTTATGTTTCTTCCATAGGCTTGGCCCTGCATGATGACACCCTGAAGATAATCTCTGACAAGATCTCATCCAACTGGAAGCTTGTCTGTCAGGCCCTTGGTTGTGGAGTGGACTTCATGACCAAGATTGAGCACGATTGTGGTGATGACCTCTACCTGTGTGCTCACACCATGCTCAAGGTAAAGAAAACCACTTTATTTCTTTTTTGACAGCTAATGTGTGGCAGTATGCATTAGACAAAAGATTTCATTGAATCTCTCAAAATTTGATTTTTCTACATTTGTACAAATTTGGTCTTGCTTTCAGTCATTCTGTGAACATTTTGTACTTACTGCAATCTGCTAAAAAAATTTGCTCAGGGTAAAGAAAATCACCTTGTTGTTAGACTGAGCTAATGTGTGGCAGAATGCATTTGACAAAAGGTATCATATCTCTCAAATTTTGATATTTCAGATTCAACATTCATACAATAGAAGAATTAACATTAACGTTATCTTGCTTTCATTCATTCTGTGTAAAATTTGTACTTAAACTGCAACTGTTCTATTCTTTACCCATTTAGGACTGGTGTGATTCCATCGATGTGTCATACAGCGATAAGGTCACATACTTGTGTCAGGCCCTGGATATCTGTGGCTTCACCGACTGTGTGTCTATCGTGCAAGACAAGTATCGCACAGAGTGCAGCCTGGTGCTGTCTGATTCCAAGATCAGCCACTACTGTGACACCATCAGCAGGGATTGGAAGGAGATCTGCATTGCTCTGCACTGTGATGATGACTTCATCTCCAGGTATTTGTTGTTTTTGAAAATAGTATTTACACAGTTCTTAAGCAAATGAACCTCTCACAATGATGTACTGTATTTGTCTAGCCTGATTAAATCACGCTTCTAGCAGCTTGACCAACATCCGATAGACCTCCTAGCAGGGAGGGGCCAGTTACAGCCCTTGACAGCAGAGTTTGTGTCACACAGACTAGTATTTATGATTTGATCATATGGATGACATCCATACACACATCAGTTTTTGGCTTTTTCCCAAAGTAAGAATAAAAGATTTTCAACCATCCTCTAAATTGTCAAAAGCTGCTGTAAAAGGAGTAAATCTATGCCATACATAGAAATAATATTGTAAAACATATACTAATGTCAACGCCAATTTCAACGTCAAAGAAGAAGATATTATGAACTTAACAAATGTTGCTTCTATCCATATAGAATAAGGCTTATGATTTGCCATGGTAACTGATATTGACCTTCATACCTTCTACAGGATTGAGGATGAGTGTGGCTCAGACCACCATCTGTGCTGCAGTACTGCCCTGAAGCACTGGCGCGACACTGTGGACTGCACCTACAACGAGAAGATTGATCGCTTCTGTAACGCCCTCACCACTTGTGGCTTCATCGACGTGGCCACCGAGTGCAGGGACTACTGGCGCCACGAGATCTATTGTAAGAATCTGACCCATAGTTTTTATATAAATACAATCCAAAATTCCTTACTCAATCAAATACATGTATGACTGCAATGCTGTGAATGCAGTAGGAAGTTTCTGCAGTTATTGTAATGTTTGAATGTTATTGTCAAGATACACGTCAGGCTGTATCCATTGTAACAGTTACAGTCTGTAGTAGACAGTATTCACTTTGTGCCAGCTACATACTGAAAGTTAAGGATTAAGATACTGATAATAGAAGATGAATAATGATGAATGATGATGATAATCTTAACAGAACAATTTATAGAACAGAAAGATTTCTTCAATGACATGATGTTTATTTAGCATTACTTACTGCTATTTCTTTTGTAGCCACTGCCAATGTCCAGACCAGCAGCAGTGGTACAGCAACTTCTGCAGTCCAGACAGCAACCAGTGGTGAGTTGTCTGATGTTTCAACTCTTTTTGCCATCAAACTTTTGCTGGCAAAATATGTACAAATGCACATATATCTGATGAAAATCTCTATGTCCTGACCATTGTCCAACAGGATAGTTAAATATGCTGAAAATTAAGATGTTTTTTAACAGTGTAATAAGACACCATGATAATAAAAAGACTTGGCAGTAATGCACTTTGATATTCATTTATAATTATTTGTGATATTGTCTTGGGTAAAACATTGTTACAGCGTACATGCCTGCACATACATATTTCTAAATGAGGAGCATAAACCTTGCAGGTGGTAAGGTGACCAGTGGATATGCCACAGGTTCAACCTCCACACAGCTGATCGTGAACACAGGAAGCACAGCAACTGGTAAGTATAGCAGCTATCATCATACTTCCACCATCCTCTTTCTGATCTCCAAAATTTAGATTTAGATCATACACATTTCCTCCACCAGACCTATGTTACATGTACATGGCTCAAGTCAAATTCCCTACCACCAGATGGTGAGTAGGGGGGCACCCAACCCTGTTTCAATAACTATTGAACGGTTTGAACCACACAATCACTACTGTAACAGTAGTCCACTGGTAGTGTTGTGTGTGTTCAGCTACCATACATGCATTCTTTCCCAAATGCTGAGCACTAAAGGGGAGTAATTACTTACTAGGCTATTTTTAAAGTTTTTAGTAAGACCCAGCTACATGTAGGCACCCAACTCATTGCCTACCAAATACACATTAGGCACGATGGCTCATAGTATTGGCAATATGCATCTTTTATGTCTGTACTCGTAACCCTTTCCTAAAGTGATCACCAAACCAGGTTATGAAGATAGTTTTCATCACTTTCTACATATACATTGTACATGTAACTTTGGACACCAACATGTATAAGATCAGGTCGCATAATCTCAATCTAAAAGAGTTATTAAATCAGCTTGTAGATAACAGTGTTTGGTGCCTGTTTTTTTGCCAGGTCTTGCTCTGTGTGATGACACCATCAAGATCATCTGTGACAAGATTGCAGATGACTGGACTTCAGTCTGTATCGCCCTGGGCTGCAACGCAGACTTTATCCAGAAGATCATGGAAGACTGTGGCTCCGACAACCACCTGTGCTGCACCACCATGCTGAAGGAGTGGCGTGACACCTACGATTACGCTGACTACCACGTGAAGGTCAACGTGCTGATCACCGCCCTGCGTACCTGCGGCTTCACCGACTGTGCGACCACGGTTTACGAGAAGTTCCGTACGGAGAGCAGCGTGGCGCTCTGCGACGCTCAGATCGACATCTACTGCAGAACCCTGCACAGCGATTGGAAGGCCATCTGCATCAGCCTGGGCTGTGATGATGACTTTATCAGCAAGGTAAGAAGGTTCATTCTCTTCGCCAAGAAGAGTATGAGATTGCTTGACTTGGGTCTGTATGTAGGTCAACAGCATATAACTCGAGAAATTGTGGATGGAACTTTGTGATTTTTGGTAGGTGTGTAGCAGTTGTCGAAAGGAATGCCAAGTTTGAAAACGGTTTACCTGGCGTTTTCCTACGGTACTGCAGCGAGCTTGGTATGTTTTTTGCGGTTTGTTTTTGGCAGCATAAGTCAAAATCTAGCTGGGCGATTTTCACGAAACTTGGTAGGTGTGTAGAGGTTTTGGAGAGGAAGGTCAAGTGCGAAAATGGTTTACCTGGCTCTTACCTATGGTGCTGTAGCGGGATTTGTATGTAAGTGCGTTTGTCTGTAAGCAAGATAACTCGAGAACCCTTGAATGGATCCTGATTATATTTGTTAGGTGGATTGGGGTTAGGAAAACGAAGGTCAAGTTCGATAATGGGCACCCTAGTGTCTGCCTAAGGTACTGCAGCAAAACTTTTAATTTTGGCACTTCCTGTTCTGGACATGCTGTGGTCATGATTTTTGAGTAGTAGATAGCCCTTGAAACAGAGAGTAAGTGCTGTGAGTTTGGACCCCCTAGCGGCTTTTTGGGAACTGCAGGCACCGATTTCCGTTCAAACTTTGGACGAGGATAACTTGAGAACGTGTAAACAGATCATCAGGATTTTTGGTATGTAGATAGAATGAGTGATGACTTATACAATGTAATACTAATTATGCAAATCAGTAGCTTATTTGCATAATTAATGAGGAAAGTTCATAAATCCATGCCAACAGCATATAACTCAAGAAGCTGTGTATGGATTTTCATGATATTTAGTATTTAAGTAGCGGCTGCGGAAAGGAAGGTTGTGTTCGAAAATAGTTGACGTAGCATTTTCCGTTAGGACGGTAGTGGGCCGAGTGTGTGCGTCCTTTTGTTTGTGGAATGCATAACTCGAGAAGCCTTGAAAAAATCCTGATGATATTTGGTAGGTGGGTAGGGGTCAGGAAAACGAAGATAAATTATGATTGTGGGCCCCCTAGCGGCTTCCTAAGGTACTGCAGCAAAACTTATTAACAGAAATAAACTGTGCTCTATATATCTCATTTTGACCTATATCTATGGACACAGCTGTTATACAGATGGTTTGCTGGAGGATGCCCTTACACTGGGGACAAAGTCTAAATTGACAAGCATGAAATTCTGATTGACCAGGGATGCTACCAGGTCATCTGTCAGGTCACAGTCTGGTTTTGGTAATGTTTGTGTGTTTGCATGTGAGGAACACAGTTCATGCAGTCATTTGCTATTTAGTAATACATGAATAAGACCTTAAAGTCTTAAATAAAGGCATGATTATTTGGCGAAGAGATGGGTTCGTTGAACTCTAGTTAAGATTATTATTGATATGTTTCCTGCAAAATCATGTCCGAGGGCTAATTGCAGGCACAAACAACGCGTATGATATAAGGAAAGTACAAAGAACTGCTAAGAGCTACACTCTATGACTATGTTGTGCTACTTAAGTGTACATTATACTAGTTTTGTTGGGTTTGGCTTCTTCTTTTTAGGCAGTTGAAGACAGATTAAGAAGCTCAAAATTGTCAAGTGCAGAACGAACTAATACAAAAATTCCCAATGCCATATTTATTCTGACTCGGAAACTACAGATAATCACGGTGTGAATGGTCAATTTTTAATCGTGTTCCAATTAAGATTAATTGTCATTTTTCCATAACGTTTGCCTTTAAGTTAAGTTAATTCTTGATGTATTGTAAACGTACATTTTAAAAGCATTTTTTTTTATTGAGATCTCTATTAGACTTTACAATATCTCGCAAAATCTATTCTTCCTGGAGTCCATTATTACAGTCCAAGGTTACAAAACAATCAAAAACATTAGTCAACATAAATGTACAAGACTAGTATAACATTTAACATTTTTTCATTCAAGGTTGAGCAGGAGTGCGGCAGTGATGACTACTTGTGCTGCCACACTGCCCTGAAGACCTGGCGTGACACCATTGACTGTAGCTACGCCGAGAAGATTGACATCTTCTGTGAAGCTTGCGAGGCTTGTGGCTACATCAAGATGGCTGACGACTGCAGAAATTACTACCGCAATGAAGTGTTCAGTGAGTGCTGTGAAATTTTTTCTCTTGTTTCGAGGAGCTTAATTGTCAGGAGTTGAATTCTTATTGTAGGCAGCTAAGAAATATAGAAACACGGTCCACACACAATGCAGATTTGCTGTATACTGGCAGTCGCGTAGCCAGGCTGAGCTTTGTTAGGACACAGCTGTCCCTAGTTCAAGTCTCTAGACTGAGACAGATGTGGTTAGATGTGCTTTCAATAATAGCACCCATTCTTTGATGTTTTCTTAAGCTAATGTAGGAAGACAATGTACTTGATGCATTATATTTTGGTGCAGTAAATGCTTAACTTGCATAGATGTGCAAATCTCTGTCTTTCATATAAACTTATAATACATTCAGAATGGAAATGGATTTATACTCCCCCTTGATTTTAGTCCGTCAAACTTCATCCTGTGTTTCTCTTTTGACTACCTACAGCATATACAACCCATCCTTTATTCACTATGCCTAATTATTGCAAATTTTATTTATCCAGAGAGATATTAACTTGCCATACTTAACCCTTAAACTGCCAAGCCCGTATATTTCTGGCACATATATATATGTCCTGTGTGCCGCACCGGATATCCGGGATAGGGTATTCCCCCAAGGTAGCAGCTTTGCGCGGGTGTTGCGCACAATCCCCGGAAGTTAGGGACTTTGGCCTTGTTCGGGGGGTTCTTTTTGGAGGTCAGCGGCCAACCCTGGCACTGATAGCAGTTTATAGGGCTGAAAATCTGGCAGTTTAAGGGTTTTAGACTACAAACCTGAAAGTATTGTATTTATTCCCTAATTTCGACATGTTTATCTTGTTTCTCAGCATCAGCAAGTGTCTCCACTCAGTATACATCGGGAGGATCCTCAGTCCATGTTGTGGACACTGGTGCCACGTCAACCAGTTCAACAGGTAATGTTAGACAGAGTTTGTTGCACATGTTAAGGGCAGCATGAAGTTAAGGGTATTCATTCAAAGTTTCTGAAGTCTCTGGCATATATGTATATATATATTTATATATATCCATATATATATATACTTTGTTGGTGCTAACAGTTTATGTGGAGGTAGCAAAGGTTCAATGAAATGTCTGCTATCACAGCAAATGTTTGTATACAACCTTCCTCGCTCCACCCAGATGTGAAAATGGGTACCTGACTTGGGTGGTCTGGCAGGTAAAATACAACCTTTACCTTCTGTCTATCCTTCGTATGTGGCACAGTTAAAATAAAAACTGAGGGTAGTGCCGCATTGTCCTAATCTGTCCAAAAGAGAACAAAAATTTTGTACTCTCCATTGGTTCACCTGCCATTGTGTTTTATATCCTAGTACACCTGTTAGGTAAACTGTAGTCCTTTTTGCAGTTGCTTGTACATTTCCAGGTCTGACTTTCATATACATAGCATGATTGAGCAGCTTTTTGGGTATTTTTTGCAGGCCTGGCTTTGTGTGATGACACCCTGCATATCATCAGTACGAAGATAACTGACTGGAAGCTTGTCTGCGTTACCCTGGGATGTGACAAGAACCTCATCACCAAGGTTGACCATGACAGCCACGGTGATTCGTACTTGTCTTGTCTGACCGTGTTGAAGCACTGGCGTGACACCACAAACATCAGATACGAAGATAAGGTCACCACTCTGTGTAACGTTCTGAAGACCTGCGGCTACACTGACTGCTCCGGTACCGTACTGGAGAAGTATCGCACTGAATGCAGCGTGGTACTTTCTGACAGTCAGATCAACATCTACTCTAAGACCCTGTCAAGGAAGTGGAAGGATATCTGCACCCATTTGGGCTGTGATGACGACTTCATCAACAAGATCGTTGATGACTGTGGCACAGATAACTACCTGTGCTGCAGTACTGCCCTGAAGCACTGGCGTGACACCGTGGACTGCAGCTATGCAGAGATGATTGATCTTTTCTGCCATGCTTGCACCACTTGTGGCCACCACGACGTCGCAACAGATTGTAAGGATAACTTCCGCCATGAAGTCTATGGTGAGTAGTGAATGAAAAGATTGTAACAACTGACATATAGGGCTGTTGTATTTCTACATTCAAAACTCATTGCAATAATGCCTGCAAATGTGTTTGTGACAAAGATTCTGTGTCTGCCAGAATAAGATATAATGTGTGAAAACATGTTGCCACCATGAGCCACAGTTTAGTCATGTTTGTCTGGTAATACTCAAGAAACAATGATTTAAACAATAAGTAGTTTTGTTAAAGCTTCATGTTTGGCACATACAGTGTGATAAGCATTTGTTCACACAACATCCCAAGACTTTCCTGATCCAGGGAATATGATTGTGTAATAGTGTACATACTGTCTTTACAGTGACAGCAAGCCTGTCAACCAGCCATACTGTCAGTAGTAGCAGCTTCACCGGCACAAGTACCAGCTTCACTGGCACAAGTACCAGCTTCACTGGCACAGGTTCAAGCATCACTGGCACAAGTACCAGCTTCACTGGCACAGGTTCAAGCTATGTCAGCCATGTTGTGACCAGCAGCACTGGAGGGGAAGTATCTGTGACATCATTCACTGGTGAGTACACTGTGATTACTTCAGCTGCAAGGAGAAGATGTGGGCCTTGGGGCTTTCTGTATTTTGTGTGAGTATGTCTGTGTGTATGCATTTGTGTGTGTGTGCTGCTACACTATAGGATCGGAGTGCATTCTGTCAGAGGGAGTGATTTCTTCTATGTCTTGTTTACTGCCCTATTACTTGCTACAGTGACAGTTTCAAGCCCAATATGTTTCTTCCTTGACAGATCTTTGTGTAAACAACAAAGTTACTATTTAGATAGAAAAGTTTTAGATTACCAAATTAGGTATTTTCCGAATTAAGGCTAAATAGCATACCAAAGTATACGTTATGTCTCCTAACCTCAACCATGTCAAAATAAATTCTCAAGTGATACACAATTTCATACATTCGTGCATTTTACACTATTCAGAGATACCACTTCTTCATCTTTTCCCAGGATTGGCTCTGTGTGACGACACCCTCCGCATCATCTGTCGTAAGATTGATGACTGGAAGACGGTCTGCACACACCTGGGCTGTGATGATGCATTCATCCACAAGTTCCAGCAGCTGTACAAGGATGACACCTATCAGTCTTGCTTCCATTCTCTAAAGACCTGGAGAGACACCTTTGACAGCAATTATGATGACAAGGTCAACCACCTGTGCCTAACACTGCGCGACTGCGGCTATGCTGATTGTGCTGATACAGTATACAACAAGTATCGCACTGAAAATTGCTTTGCTCTGTGTGACAGCCAGATTGATATCTACAGCCAGGAGATGAGTCATGATTGGAAGACCTTCTGCACAGCTTTGGGCTGTGATTCCGACTTCATCAGTAAAGTTGACAGGGAATGTGGCCATGACAACTACCTGTGCACCACTACTGCCCTGAAGCGTTGGCGTGACACTGTGGACTGTAGCTATGCTGACAAGGTTGACCTCTTCTGTAGTGCATGTCATGAATGTGGCTTCACTGACATTGCTGTTGACTGCAGAGACAACTTCCACAAGGAAACATTTGGTAAGACTAAATTGATATCATTGGGATTGTCATTGACAAGTTGAAAAGTTTTGTAAATAGTGCAAAAATTCCATTGTAGCTGAAAAGGCTAAAATGTGTCAATCTAATTTTCAGTCACTGCTGGATCAAGCAGCTTCTCGACTGGAGGAACATCTGGTCAATACGTCAGTGGAGGTGTCCTGGTAACAGGTAAATCCTTTCCCCCAAGCAACAGCTAAACTTATTTATGTCAGAATTTTTAACACCAACAGTAGACACATGTACATTCCATCATCTCTTTTCCTTCAGAGTCTCATGGTATGTACTGCTCAAAATACCGTTTATTATATTTCAGCCATACATAGTATGGTGAAATATATTGTATTCGTAATGTTTCTTCTTTCTTTCTTTCTTTCTTTCTTATATTTCAGCCATACATAGTATGGTGAAATATATTGTATTCGTAATGTTTCTTTCTTTCTTTCTTTCTTTCTTTCTCCTGTCAAATCTTCAAAGTGATTCATCTCCGCCGTTCCTGGACCGAATGACCTGAAATTTGGCACAGGGGTAGAATGGGCCAATACCTTGATGCTTTTTTCTCAGTTTTTTCATATCTGCCTCTAAAATGATTTTATTGAGATTTTTTGGTCAATTTTAGACCAAAACTGTATATTTTGGCCCCTGTACCCTGGTATTACAACCAAATGAGCTGAAATTTGACACAGATGTGCCTTGATAATGCCCCCATATAAATTCGATAACACTTTTGGTGTACAGTACAACAAAATGCTTATTTTTGCGATTTTTTGACCAATTTTTGACCAAAAAGGGACACTTTTGGCCCCTGTACCCTGGTATTACAACCAAATGAGCTGAAATTTGACAGAGATGTGCCTTGATAATGCCCCCATATAAATTCAATAACACTTTTGGTGTACAGTACAACAAAATGCTTATTTTTGCGATTTTTTTTACCAATTTTTGACCCAAAAAAGCACACTTTTGGCTCCTGTACCTTGGTATTGCAACCGAATGAGCTGAAATTTGACACAGATGTGCCTTGATAATCCCTTCATATAAATTCAATAACACTTTTGGTGTACAGTGCAACAAAATGCTTATTTTTGCGATTTTTGGCCAATTTTTGACCAAAAAAGGACACTTTTGGCTCCCTGTACCCTGGTATTACAACCAAATGAGCTGAAATTTGACAGAGATGTGCCTTGATAATGCCCCCATATAAATTCAATAACACTTTTGGAGTACAGTACAACAAAGTGCTTATTTTTGCGATTTTTTGACCAATTTTTGACCAAAAAAGGACACTTTTGGCTCCTCTACCTTGGTATTGCAACCGAATGAGCTGAAATTTGACACAGATGTGCCTTGATAATCCCTTCATATAAATTCAATAACACTTTTGGTGTACAGTGCAACAAAATGCTTATTTTTGCGATTTTTGGCCAATTTTTGACCAAAAAAGGACACTTTTGGCTCCTGTACCCTGGTATTACAATTAAATGACCTGAAATTTGGTATAGATAGGCATTAGATACTTGGTAACAAGATTCAAGTAAAAATTTTGACATAAACAACTTTAAAATGATTAATTTTGGCACTTTTCTGAGGGGAAATTTGTTTTCTTTTGGCCTCCTGACGTGACCTTCCGTGACCCCGCACAGAGCCACACCTGTGCGCGTCAGCCGGAGAGTTAATTGAATCAAAGACCTAGCCAATCAGCGAAGAGGAGGCCAAAGGCTAATTAATATTCATAAGCGGGGCCTCATAATCCCGTATATAGCAGTGTTCCCGCCAGGGGGAGCGAAGCCCGCCTAAGGCTCTCGCATTTTAGACTATTCAGAAGGCTTTATATTGTATAAGTTCTTAGGGGCATATCTATGATAATCGCAGCAGTCACTTAACTTCTCTTCAGGAGTTTAGCGTAACACTATTTCAGGTCAAATTGTCAAAGGCAACTAAAAACAAACTTTAACGTTACTGAGTTCAACAGTACTTATAACTTGTTATCCGAAGTTGAAACGCTAGCGATGGTATTTTCGCTGCGCTGTTAGCTCCGTGCGACTGTTGTTGACGGTCTTATAACGATATATTTTGCACCCCTGTACCCTGGTATGAGTAACATTTGGTATAGATAGGCATAAGATAGTTGGTAAAATGATCCAAGTAAAATTTTTGGCATAAAGTACTGTAAAAGGCTTAATTACAGCACTTTTTTGAGGGGAAATTGGTTTTCTTTCGTTCTCCATGCCATGACCTTTCGGACGTTCACCCCACAGAGCCGACATCTGCACCTGCGTCTAACCGGCAGGAAGAGTTAATTCAATTAATGGTTCAGCCAATCAGCGAAGAGGAAAGCGAAGGCTAGTTAATATTCATAAGCGGGACCACACAATACGTTAACTTGAAGACTCAGGCCGTACAGACTTCTCGCCAGGATTTTTTCAAAGCGTCGGACAGGGGTCCGGGAGCCGCCGAATGTCCCTGGCGGGGTCCAGGGGCAGGGCCACTGTGGGGGGGACCCAGGTGGGCGAAGCCCCCCCGGAAGCTCTTGCATTTTAGACTATTGAGAAGGCTTCTTTTATCAGTTTTTTTTAGGGCCATATCTACGATAATCGTAGCAGTCACTTACTTCTCTTCAGCAGTTTGACTTTAAAATATTTCGGGTCAAAGCTTCAAAGACAACTAAAATCTCATAAACAACAAACTTTACTTAGCTCAACAGTATACAAAAATATTGTACGGGTTGCCATCCTTAGTTGAAGCGCTTATTTATAGCGCTAGTATCTTCGCTGCGCCGTTAGCCGCCGTGCGACTTTTGTTGACGGTCTGATATCCCTACGTCGCCGCCTCGCTGATATTCCCACGGACATGTTTCAAGAAAAATACCCAGCAAAAAACGCCGTTCTGCGTCAAATTCTATTCTATAAAACATGTGGGACTCAGTGTTACAGTCTAAATATTTTGTAGAAGCACCGCTGTAGGAAAGAAGGTCCAAGCAATGTAAAACATCACGTAGCATGAAGTTCGCTGTCAACTGGCACACAGCACATGACTGTTTGAAACTCTAAGTCTAATCAACAGCCGTGTTTGCTTGATAGCCGGCGGTCCTTTGATGAAGTCGGCGAAAGGTGCGTTAGTTAGAAAATCTGCGTTTAGTTTTGATACGTAATTATAAGTTAGACAGTGGCGAGAATGATTATTTTCTCATCAATATTTCTCTTCAGAATTATTTGAACTTAATTGTACATCTAAACAATTGGCTTACCTGTGCAATGTTTATATGATTAATGATCAGTGTACTGAAATCATGTGTAACGTATGGCTCATAGTCAATAGATCAGCATTTTCTCTATAGTGACCACCTGTCTATAGTGGCCACATTTCCTAGTGCTGTTGTTGTTTGACATAAACTTTGAACATTTAAATTGTAAAAAGTAACTGTAAACTGCCAGAGTTTCAGCCCAATAAAACACTCTCAGCGCCAGGGTATGAACAGACTGACCAGACAGACGAAAATAAATCCTCGAACAAGGTTCAATCGTATCTTCCGGGTCTGGCAGGAAGTTGTTAAACTAAAATAAGAATAGGCTCGATGGCTGATTGCATACAAAGTAAAACAGTTTAACAGTTTTACAGCTTGAAGAAAACAAACGCTCCTACAGTACCTGCACCTGCTTGATAATTATTAAATCGTATGCCCTACTTGAATAAAAAAAGTTCACTGCAATAATAGATGTACCCACATCACAAGGAGCTTATACTTTTTTAAACTTACACCTAGTTATCGTACTGAAAATTGTTAATGACATTACATGAAGTTATTCAACAATTTTCAGTCATGATGAAAATTTCTGAATGGAAGGTGTGATTATTGTCATTTTCTGAAAAATAGAAGCAAGCTCTGTTTTTACCTGGAATCAATTCACAATACCAGTCCACTTTGGGGGGTAATGTACTGTTAAGAGGATGTTCCATTTTTGCGCAGGGGTGATTTGGAACAGTCCAATGTTGCGTGGGAAGGGGTGTGGCTGAAATATGCTGTATTTGCTCTTAAGCAAATGTCGGCCTTTCTAGTTTCTTTCTTTCTTTCTTCTTTCTCCTGTCAAATCTTCAAAGTGATTCATCTCCGCCGTTCCTGGACCGAATGACCTGAAATTTGGTACAGGGGTAGAATGGGCCTACACCTTGATGCTTTTTTCTCAGTTTTGTCATATCTGCCTCTAAAATGATTTTATTGAGATTTTTTGGTCAATTTTAGACCAAAACTGTATATTTTGGCCCCTGTACCCTGGTATTACAACCAAATGAGCTGAAATTTGACAGAGATGTGCCTTGATAATGCCCCCATATAAAGTCGATAACACTTTTGGTGTACAGTACAACAAAATGCTTATTTTTGCGATTTTTTGACCAATTTTTGACCAAAAAAAGGACACTTTTGGCCCCTGTACCCTGGTATTACAACCAAATGAGCTGAAATTTGACAGAGATATGCCTTGATAATGCCCCCATATAAATTCAATAACAATTTTGGTGTACAGTACAACAAAATGCTTATTTTTGCGATTTTTTTTACCAATTTTTGACCAAAAAAGGACACTTTTGGCTCCTGTACCTTGGTATTGCAACCGAATGAGCTGAAATTTGACACAGATGTGCCTTAATAATCCCTTCATATAAATTCAATAACACTTTTGGTGTACAGTGCAACAAAATGCCTATTTTTGCGAGTTTTGGCCAATTTTTGACCAAAAAAGGACACTTTTGGCTCCTGTACCCTGGTATTACAATTAAATGACCTGAAATTTGGTATAGATAGGCATTAGATACTTGGTAACAAGATTCAAGTAAAATTTTTGACATAAACAACTTTAAAATGATTAATTGTGGCACTTTTCTGAGGGGAAATTTGTTTTCTTTTGGCCTCCTGACGTGACCTTCCGTGACCCCGCACAGAGCCACACCTGTGCGCGTCAGCCGGAGAGTTAATTGAATCAAAGACCTAGCCAATCAGCGAAGAGGAGGCCAAAGGCTAATTAATATTCATAAGTGGGGCCTCATGATCCCGTATATAGCAGTGTTCCCGCCAGGGGGAGCGAAGCCCGCCTAAGGCTCTCGCATTTTACACTATTCAGAAGGCTTTATATTGTATCAGTTCTTAGGGGCATATCTATGATAATCGCAGCAGTCACTTAACTTCTCTTCTCGTTTAGCGTAACACTATTTCAGGTCAAAGGCAACTAAAAACAAACTTTAATGTTACTGAGTTCAACAGTACTTATAACTTGTTATCCGAAGTTGAAACGCTAGCGATGGTATTTTCGCTGCGCTGTTAGCTCCGTGCGACTGTTGTTGACGGTCTTATAACGGTATATTTTGCACCCCTGTACCCTGGTATGAGTAACATTTGGTATAGATAGGCATAAGATAGTTGGTAAAATGATCCAAGTAAAATTTTTGGCATAAAGTACTGTAAAAGGCTTAATTACAGCACTTTTTTAGGGGAAATTGGTTTTCTTTCGTTCTCCATGCCATGACCTTTCGGACGTTCACCCCACAGAGCCGACATCTGCACCTGCGTCTAGCCGGCAGAAAGAGTTCAATTAATGGTTCAGCCAATCAGCGAAGAAGAAAGCGAAGGCTAATTAATATTCATAAGCGGGACCACACAATACGTTAACTTGAAGACTCAGGTCGTACAGACTTCTCGCCAGGATTTTTTCAAAGCGTCGGACAGGGGTCCGGGGGCCGCCGAATATCCCAGGCGGGGTCCAGGGGCAGGGCCACTGTGGGGGGGACCCAGGTGGGCGAAGCCCCCCCCGAAGCTCTTGCATTTTAGACTATTGAGAAGGCTTCTTTTATCAGTTTTTTTAGGGCCATATCTACGATAATCGTAGCAGTCACTTACTTCTCTTCAGCAGTTTGACTTTAAGATATTTCGGGTCAAAGCTTCAAAGACAACTAAAACCTCATAAACAACAAACTTTACTTAGCTCAACAGTATACAAAAATATTGTACGGGTTGCCATCCTTAGTTGAAGCGCTTATTTATAGCGCTAGTATCTTCGCTGCGCCGTTAGCCGCCGTGCGACTTTTGTTGACGGTCTGATATCCCTACGTCGCCGCCTCGCTGATATTCCCACGGACATGTTTCAAGAAAAATACCCAGCAAAAAACGCTGTTCTGCGTCAAATTCTATTCTATAAAACATGTGGGACTCAGTGTTACAGTCTAAATATTTTGTAGAAGCACCGCTGTAGGAAAGAAGGTCCAAGCAATGTAAAACATCACGTAGCATGAAGTTCGCTGTCAACTGGCACACAGCACATGACTGTTTGAAACTCTAAGTCTAATCAACAGCCGTGTTTGATTGATAGCCGGCGGTCCTTTGATGAATTCGGCGAAAGGTGCGTTAGTTAGAAAATCTGCGTTTAGTTTTGATACGTAATTATAAGTTAGACAGTGGCGAGAATGATTATTTTCTCATCAATATTTCTCTTCAGAATTATTTGAACTTAATTGTACATCTAAACAATTGGCTTACCTGTGCAATGTTTATATGATTAATGATCAGTGTACTGAAATCATGTGTAACGTATGGCTCCTAGTCAATAGATCAGCATTTTCTCTATAGTGACCACCTGTCTATAGTGGCCACATTTCCTAGTGCTGTTTGACATAAACTTTGAACATTTAAATTGTAAGTAACTTTAAACTGCCAGAGTTTCAGCCCAATAAAACACTCTCAGCGCCAGGGTATGAACAGACTGACCAGACAGACGAAAATAAATCCTCGAACAAGGTTCAATCGTATCTTCCGGGTCTGGCAGGAAGTTGTTAAACTAAAATAAGAATAGGCTCGATGGCTGATTGCATACAAAGTAAAACAGTTTAACAGTTTTACAGCTTGAAGAAAACAAACGCTCCTACAGTACCTGCACCTGCTTGATAATCATTAAATCGTATGCCCTACTTGAATAAAAAAAGTTCACTGCAATAATAAATGTACCCACATCACAAGGAGCTTATACTTTTTTAAACTTACACCTAGTTATCGTACTGAAAATTGTTAATAACATTACATGAAGTCATTCAACAATTTTCAGTCATGATGAAAATTTTCTGAAAGGAAGGTGTGATTATTGTCATTTTCTGAAAAATAGAAGCAAGCTCTGTTTTTACCTGGAATCAATTCACAATACCAGTCCACTTTGGGGGATAATGTACTGTTAAGAGGATGTTCCATTTTTGCGCAGGGGTGATTTGGAACAGTCCAATGTTGCGTGGGAAGGGGTATGGCTGAAATATGCTGTATTTGCTCTTAAGCAAATGTCGGCCTTTCTAGTATTTCTAATATTATTACCAAATTTAAATTAATTGATAAGACCAATGCTGGTAGTTATATGGTAGCCTTTTTTTTATCAATAACTGTAATATACTCACACATTGTGTCCGGTCCTCTTCAGGGTTGGCTCTGTGTGATGACACACTGCGCCTTATCTCAAGCAAGATCAGTGACTGGAAGTTGGTGTGTACAACACTTGGCTGTGACTCTTCCTTCATCCACAAGTTCCAGGATCAATACCATGACGACACCTACCTCTCCTGCTTCCACGCCCTCAAGACCTGGCGCGACACCTTCGACGCAAGCTATGATGACAAGGTCAACATCTTGTGCCAGACCCTGCGTAACTGTGGTTACACGGATTGCGCTGGAATCGTCGATGACAAGCACCGCACCGAGTGTAGCGTCGTTCTGTGTGACAGTCAGATCGACATTTACAGCAAGAAGTTGAGCAGTGACTGGAAGAACTTCTGCACACATCTGGGTTGTGATGACGACTTCATCAGTAAGATCGATGAGCAATGTAACCATGACAACTATCTGTGCATCAGCACTGCACTCAAGCACTGGCGTGATACGGTTGACTCCACCTACGTGGAGAAGATTGATCTCTTCTGCCATGCCTGTGACAGCTGTGGCTTCCACGATATCGCTGTGGACTGCAGAGACAACTTCCGCCATGAAGTCTATGGTGAGTGTCCATCTACTCATAGCACCTAAATTCAGGTTCGAAAATAAAAAGAGCACAAAGATGCCCCTTCAGAATTCTTTTTTTCATTTCCACCCTGAGACTTATCTTGCACATATTGTTTTGCAGTGACGTCGAGTGTCTCAACAGGCTATCAAACATCCTCAGTTGTGTCAACTCAGTCCGTTAGTGCCAGCGCTTCAACCTTCACAGGTATGTCCCTCCAGTTGCAACTCATTGCTTTTGTTAGGTAGCCTTTCCAATTCATGCTAAATGTAGGGAGGATAGGAAAACTTTTTCTATTGAATGTGTGTCTGAGATTAGTGTTTTTTGTCGTCTTCCTAGGACTGGCACTGTGTGACGACACCTTCCATCTGATCTGTGACAAGATCTCTGACGACTGGAGAACTGTGTGTATCGCCCTGGGTTGCGGCTCGGACATGATCACAAAGGTCATCTCTGAGTGTGGCTCGGATGACGTTCTGTGCTGCAGTACTATGCTCAAACATTGGCGTGACTCGTGGCATGAGGACTACTCCGACAAGGTCGACACTCTCTGCACTGCCCTGCGTACATGCGGATACACCGACTGTGCCACTACCGTGTACTCAAAGTACCGTACCGAGCATAGCGTGGCTCTGTGTGATGGCCAGATTGACATCTACAGCAAGACCTTGAGTGACGATTGGAAGACATTCTGTCATGCCCTCGACTGCAGTGACGACTTCATCACTAAGATAGAGGTCGAGTGTGGCCACGACGACTACTTGTGTTGTGAAACGGCTATCAAGACCTGGCGTGATACTGTGGACTGCAGCTACGCTGACAAGATTGACCAGTTCTGCAACGCCTGTCACAGCTGTGGCTTCGACGATATCGCCGTGGACTGTAGAGATCATTACCGCAATGAGGTCTTCGGTAAGCATCAATATCTATCAAAATCAGTGTATTTTTTCTCTATGACCACGAAGTTTTAACCCGCTGCATCCACTGTACCGTGACACTCACGTTTTGGTTTCTTTGTCATTTTAGTTACTGGTGGCTCTAGCGGCTTCAGCACAGGAGGAACATCGGACCATTACGTCAGTGGAGGCGTTCTGGTGACAGGTCAGTCTACTCTCTTTTCACTCGCTGCATGGATTCTCTAGATATGCTAGCGTACTCCAGATACAATGACCCATCTTAGAAGATATGAAAAGTGTTTACGCCATTGAAACATCCGTACCTTTTTGCAGGATTGGCTCTGTGCGACGACACACTTCGTGTCATCTGTCACAAGATTGATGACTGGAAGCAGGTCTGCACACACCTTGGCTGTGACGATGAATTCATCCACAAGTTCCAAGACCAATACAAGGACGACGTCTACCAGAGCTGCTTCCATGCCCTCAAGACCTGGCGTGATACATTCGATACGAGCTACGATGACAAGTACAACACCCTGTGCAAGACACTGCGCGACTGTAACTATTACGATTGCGCAGACACCTTGTACCACAAATATCGTACCGAGCACAGCTTTGCCCTGTGTGACAGTCAGATCGACGTGTACAGCCATACGTTGAGCGACGACTGGAAGAACATCTGTGTTGACATGAAATGCGACGACGACTTTATCAACAAGATTGAGATGGAGTGTGGTGGAGACAACTACCTGTGCACCAGCACTGCTCTCAAGCAATGGCGTGACACCGTGGACTGTAGCTATGACGACAAGATTGACCTCTTCTGCCAAGCTTGCGATAACCACGGTTACCACGACATTGCCACCGACTGCAGGTCCAACTCCCGCTACGAGTCCTATGGTAAGTGGGCAGTTTTAATAACAAAATCTTAAGTTCGCAATCATTTTCATGTGTCCTCTGATTGGCCAAGATTCAATCTTCTAGAAATACGTTTACAGCTTATAGACAATTTCTACCTTTTGCAGGATTGGCTCTGTGTGACGACACACTTCGCGTCATCTGTGACAAGATCGATGACTGGAAGCAGGTCTGCACACACCTTGGCTGTGACGATGAATTCATCCACAAGTTCCAAGACCAATACAAGGACGACGTCTACCAGAGCTGCTTCCATGCCCTCAAGACATGGCGCGACACCTTCGACGACATCAGCTACGATGACAAGGTGAACAAGCTGTGCCAGACTCTACGCACCTGTGGACATGATGATTGCGCCGACACTGTGCTGCACAAGTATGACACAGAAAACTGCTTTGCCCTGTGTGACCACCAGATCAACATTTACAGCCATAAGTTGGCCGATGATTGGGTGCACTTCTGCAAGTCTTTGAACTGTGACGACGACTTCATCAGCAAGATCGATCAAGAGTGTGGCGGAGACAACTACATGTGCATCAGCACTGCCCTCAAGCACTGGCGTAACACAATGGACTGTAGCTATGCTGACAAGGTTGACCTCTTCTGCCACGCTTGTGATGCCTGTGGATTCGACGACGTTGCAGAGGACTGCAAGACCAACTTCCGCCATGAGTCGTATGGTGAGTATTTTGCTTCGTGCCCAGAAATAAACCAAACAAAATAGTGCAAGCCTTCGGATTCCCGTCGAATATTGCAAAGTTGAAGTCAATTGACGACACACTTCTTTGTACTTTTCAGGATTGAGCTTGTGTGACGACACACTACGCCTTATCTCCAGCAAGATCAGTGACTGGAAGTTGGTGTGTACAACACTTGGCTGTGATTCTTCCTTCATTCACAAGTTCCAGGATCAATACCATGACGACACCTACCTCTCTTGCTTCCACGCCCTCAAGACCTGGCGCGACACCTTCGACGCAAGCTTTGATGACAAGGTCAACATCTTGTGCCAGACCCTGCGTAACTGTGGTTACACGGATTGCGCTGGAATCGTCGATGACAAGCACCGCACCGAGTGTAGCGTCGTTCTGTGTGACAGTCAGATCGACATTTACAGCAAGAAGTTGAGCAGTGACTGGAAGAACTTCTGCACACATCTGGGTTGTGATGACGACTTCATCAGTAAGATCGATGAGCAATGTAACCATGACAACTATCTGTGCATCAGCACTGCACTCAAGCACTGGCGTGATACGGTTGACTCCACCTACGTGGAGAAGATTGATCTCTTCTGCCATGCCTGTGACAGCTGTGGCTTCCACGATATCGCTGTGGACTGCAGAGACAACTTCCGCCATGAAGTCTATGGTGAGTGTCCATCTACTCATAGCACCTAAATTCAGGTTCGAAAATAAAAAGAGCACAAAGATGCCCCTTCAGAATTCTTTTTTTCATTTCCACCCTGAAACTTATCTTGCACGTATTGTTTTGCAGTGACGTCGAGTGTCTCAACAGGCTATCAAACATCCTCCGTTGTGTCAACTCAGTCCGTTAGTGCCAGCGCTTCAACCGTCACAGGTATGTCCCTCCAGTTGCAACTCATTGCTTTTGTTAGGTAGCCTTTCCAATTCATGCTAAATGTAGGGAGGATAGGAAAACATTTTCTATTGAATGTGTGTCTGAGATTGGTGTTTTTTGTCGTCTTCCTAGGACTGGCACTGTGTGACGACACCTTCCATCTGATCTGTGACAAGATCTCTGACGACTGGAGAACTGTGTGTATCGCCCTGGGTTGCGGCTCGGACATGATCACAAAGGTCATCTCTGAGAGTGGCTCGGATGACGTTCTGTGCTGCAGTACTATGCTCAAACATTGGCGTGACTCGTGGCATGAGGACTACTCCGACAAGGTCGACACTCTCTGCACTGCCCTGCGTACATGCGGATACACCGACTGTGCCACTACCGTGTACTCAAAGTACCGTACCGAGCATAGCGTGGCTCTGTGTGATGGCCAGATTGACATCTACAGCAAGACCTTGAGTGACGATTGGAAGACATTCTGCCATGCCCTCGACTGCAGTGACGACTTCATCACTAAGATAGAGGTCGAGTGTGGCCACGACGACTACTTGTGTTGTGAAACGGCTATCAAGACCTGGCGTGATACTGTGGACTGCAGCTACGCTGACAAGATTGACCAGTTCTGCAACGCCTGTCACAGCTGTGGCTTCGACGATATCGCCGTGGACTGTAGAGATCATTACCGTAATGAGGTCTTCGGTAAGCATCAATATCTATCAAAATCAGTGTATTTTTTCTCTATGACCACGAAGTTTTAACCCGCTGCATCCACTGTACCGTGACACTCATGTTTTGGTTTCTTTGTCATTTTAGTTACTGGTGGCTCTAGCGGCTTCAGCACAGGAGGAACATCGGACCATTACGTCAGTGGAGGCGTTCTGGTGACAGGTCAGTCTACTCTCTTTTCACTCGCTGCATGGATTCTCTAGATATGCTAGCGTACTCCAGATACAATGACCCATCTTAGAAGATATGAAAAGTGTTTACGCCATTGAAACATCCGTACCTTTTTGCAGGATTGGCTCTGTGCGACGACACACTTCGTGTCATCTGTCACAAGATTGATGACTGGAAGCAGGTCTGCACACACCTTGGCTGTGACGATGAATTCATCCAGAAGTTCCAAGACCAATACAAGGACGACGTCTACCAGAGCTGCTTCCATGCCCTCAAGACCTGGCGTGATACATTCGATACGAGCTACGATGACAAGTACAACACCCTGTGCAAGACACTGCGCGACTGTAACTATTACGATTGCGCAGACACCTTGTACCACAAATATCGTACCGAGCACAGCTTTGCCCTGTGTGACAGTCAGATCGACGTGTACAGCCATACGTTGAGCGACGACTGGAAGAACATCTGTGTTGACATGAAATGCGACGACGACTTTATCAACAAGATTGAGATGGAGTGTGGTGGAGACAACTACCTGTGCACCAGCACTGCTCTCAAGCAATGGCGTGACACCGTGGACTGTAGCTACGACGACAAGATTGACCTCTTCTGCCATGCTTGCGATAACCACGGGCACCACGACATTGCCACCGACTGCAGGTCCAACTCCCGCTACGAGTCCTATGGTAAGTGGGCAGTTTTGATAACAAAATCTTAAGTTCGCAATCATTTTCATGTCTCCTAAGATTGGCCAAGATGCAATCTTTGTTCTAGAAATACGTTTACAGCTGATAGACAATTTCTACCTTTTGCAGGATTGGCTCTGTGTGACGACACACTTCGCGTCATCTGTGACAAGATCGATGACTGGAAGCAGGTCTGCACACACCTTGGCTGTGACGATGAATTCATCCACAAGTTCCAAGACCAATACAAGGACGACGTCTACCAGAGCTGCTTCCATGCCCTCAAGACATGGCGCGACACCTTCGACGACATCAGCTACGATGACAAGGTGAACAAGCTGTGCCAGACTCTACGCACCTGTGGACATGATGATTGCGCCGACACTGTGCTGCACAAGTATGACACAGAAAACTGCTTTGCCCTGTGTGACCACCAGATCAACATCTACAGCCATAAGTTGGCCGATGATTGGGTGCACTTCTGCAAGTCTTTGAACTGTGACGATGACTTCATCAGCAAGATCGATCAAGAGTGTGGCGGAGACAACTACATGTGCATCAGCACTGCCCTCAAGCACTGGCGTAACACAATGGACTGTAGCTATGCCGACAAGGTTGACCTCTTCTGCCACGCTTGTGATGCCTGTGGATTCGACGATGTTGCAGAGGACTGCAAGACCAACTTCCGCCATGAGTCGTATGGTGAGTATTTTGCTTCGTGCCCAGAAATAAACCAAACACAATACTGCAAGCCTTCGGATTCCCGTCGAATATTGCAAAGTTGAAGTCTATTGACGACACACTTCTTTGTACTTTTCAGGATTGAGCTTGTGTGACGACACACTACGCCTTATCTCCAGCAAGATCAGTGACTGGAAGTTGGTGTGTACAACACTTGGCTGTGATTCTTCCTTCATTCACAAGTTCCAGGATCAATACCACGACGACACCTACCTCTCTTGCTTCCACGCCCTCAAGACCTGGCGCGACACCTTCGACGCAAGCTTTGATGACAAGGTCAACATCTTGTGCCAGACCCTGCGTAACTGTGGTTACACGGATTGCGCTGGAATCGTCGATGACAAGCACCGCACCGAGTGTAGCGTCGTTCTGTGTGACAGTCAGATCGACATTTACAGCAAGAAGTTGAGCAGTGACTGGAAGAACTTCTGCACACATCTGGGTTGTGATGACGACTTCATCAGTAAGATCGATGAGCAATGTAACCATGACAACTATCTGTGCATCAGCACTGCACTCAAGCACTGGCGTGATACGGTTGACTCCACCTACGTGGAGAAGATTGATCTCTTCTGCCATGCCTGTGACAGCTGTGGCTTCCACGATATCGCTGTGGACTGCAGAGACAACTTCCGCCATGAAGTCTATGGTGAGTGTCCATCTACTCATAGCACCTAAATTCAGGTTCGAAAATAAAAAGAGCACAAAGATGCCCCTTCAGAATTCTTTTTTTCATTTCCACCCTGAAACTTATCTTGCACGTATTGTTTTGCAGTGACGTCGAGTGTCTCAACAGGCTATCAAACATCCTCCGTTGTGTCAACTCAGTCCGTTAGTGCAAGCGCTTCAACCGTCACAGGTATGTCCCTCCAGTTGCAACTCATTGCTTTTGTTAGGTAGCCTTTCCAATTCATGCTAAATGTAGGGAGGATAGGAAAACATTTTCTATTGAATGTGTGTCTGAGATTGGTGTTTTTTGTCGTCTTCCTAGGACTGGCACTGTGTGACGACACCTTCCATCTGATCTGTGACAAGATCTCTGACGACTGGAGAACTGTGTGTATCGCCCTGGGTTGCGGCTCGGACATGATCACAAAGGTCGTCTCTGAGTGTGGCTCGGATGACGTTCTGTGCTGCAGTACTATGCTCAAACATTGGCGTGACTCGTGGCATGAGGACTACTCCGACAAGGTCGACACTCTCTGCACTGCCCTGCGTACATGCGGATACACCGACTGTGCCACTACCGTGTACTCAAAGTACCGTACCGAGCATAGCGTGGCTCTGTGTGATGGCCAGATTGACATCTACAGCAAGACCTTGAGTGACGATTGGAAGACATTCTGCCATGCCCTCGACTGCAGTGACGACTTCATCACTAAGATAGAGGTCGAGTGTGGCCACGACGACTACTTGTGTTGTGAAACGGCTATCAAGACCTGGCGTGATACTGTGGACTGCAGCTACGCTGACAAGATTGACCAGTTCTGCAACGCCTGTCACAGCTGTGGCTTCGACGATATCGCCGTGGACTGTAGAGATCATTACCGCAATGAGGTCTTC
Organism: Branchiostoma floridae; assembly: GCF_000003815.2. Lineage (NCBI taxonomy): Eukaryota > Metazoa > Chordata > Leptocardii > Amphioxiformes > Branchiostomatidae > Branchiostoma > Branchiostoma floridae. Next base: position 13,307,470 of record NC_049988.1, read on the forward strand.
GGTAAGCATCAATATCTATCAAAATCAGTGTATTTTTTCTCTATGACCACGAAGTTTTAACCCGCTGCATCCACTGTACCGTGACACTCATGTTTTGGTTTCTTTGTCATTTTAGTTACTGGTGGCTCTAGCGGCTTCAGCACAGGAGGAACATCGGACCATTACGTCAGTGGAGGCGTTCTGGTGACAGGTCAGTCTACTCTCTTTTCACTCGCTGCATGGATTCTCTAGATATGCTAGCGTACTCCAGATACAATGACCCATCTTAGAAGATATGAAAAGTGTTTACGCCATTGAAACATCCGTACCTTTTTGCAGGATTGGCTCTCTGCGACGACACACTTCGTGTCATCTGTCACAAGATTGATGACTGGAAGCAGGTCTGCACACACCTTGGCTGTGACGATGAATTCATCCAGAAGTTCCAAGACCAATACAAGGACGACGTCTACCAGAGCTGCTTCCATGCCCTCAAGACCTGGCGTGATACATTCGATACGAGCTACGATGACAAGTACAACACCCTGTGCAAGACACTGCGCGACTGTAACTATTACGATTGCGCAGACACCTTGTACCACAAATATCGTACCGAGCACAGCTTTGCCCTGTGTGACAGTCAGATCGACGTGTACAGCCATACGTTGAGCGACGACTGGAAGAACATCTGTGTTGACATGAAATGCGACGACGACTTTATCAACAAGATTGAGATGGAGTGTGGTGGAGACAACTACCTGTGCACCAGCACTGCTCTCAAGCAATGGCGTGACACCGTGGACTGTAGCTACGACGACAAGATTGACCTCTTCTGCCATGCTTGCGATAACCACGGGCACCACGACATTGCCACCGACTGCAGGTCCAACTCCCGCTACGAGTCCTATGGTAAGTGGGCAGTTTTAATAACAAAATCTTAAGTTCGCAATCATTTTCATGTCTCCTCTGATTGGCCAAGATGCAATCTTTGTTCTAGAAATACGTTTACAGCTGATAGACAATTTCTACCTTTTGCAGGATTGGCTCTGTGTGACGACACACTTCGCGTCATCTGTGACAAGATCGATGACTGGAAGCAGGTCTGCACACACCTTGGCTGTGACGATGAATTCATCCACAAGTTCCAAGACCAATACAAGGACGACGTCTACCAGAGCTGCTTCCATGCCCTCAAGACATGGCGCGACACCTTCGACGACATCAGCTACGATGACAAGGTGAACAAGCTGTGCCAGACTCTACGCACCTGTGGACATGATGATTGCGCCGACACTGTGCTGCACAAGTATGACACAGAAAACTGCTTTGCCCTGTGTGACCACCAGATCAACATCTACAGCCATAAGTTGGCCGATGATTGGGTGCACTTCTGCAAGTCTTTGAACTGTGACGATGACTTCATCAGCAAGATCGATCAAGAGTGTGGCGGAGACAACTACATGTGCATCAGCACTGCCCTCAAGCACTGGCGTAACACAATGGACTGTAGCTATGCCGACAAGGTTGACCTCTTCTGCCACGCTTGTGATGTCTGTGGATTCGACGATGTTGCAGAGAACTGCAAGACCAACTTCCGCCATGAGTCGTATGGTGAGTATTTTGCTTCGTGCCCAGAAATAAACCAAACACAATAGTGCAAGCCTTCGGATTCCCGTCGAATTTTGCAAAGTTGAAGCCTATTGACGACACACTTCTTTGTACTTTTCAGGATTGAGCTTGTGTGACGACACACTACGCCTTATCTCCAGCAAGATCAGTGACTGGAAGTTGGTGTGTACAACACTTGGCTGTGACTCTTCCTTCATCCACAAGTTCCAGGATCAATACCATGACGACACCTACCTCTCCTGCTTCCACGCCCTCAAGACCTGGCGCGACACCTTCGACGCAAGCTATGATGACAAGGTCAACATCTTGTGCCAGACCCTGCGTAACTGTGGTTACACGGATTGCGCTGGAATCGTCGATGACAAGCACCGCACCGAGTGTAGCGTCGTTCTGTGTGACAGTCAGATCGACATTTACAGCAAGAAGTTGAGCAGTGACTGGAAGAACTTCTGCACACATCTGGGTTGTGATGACGACTTCATCAGTAAGATCGATGAGCAATGTAACCATGACAACTATCTGTGCATCAGCACTGCACTCAAGCACTGGCGTGATACGGTTGACTCCACCTACGTGGAGAAGATTGATCTCTTCTGCCATGCCTGTGACAGCTGTGGCTTCCACGATATCGCTGTGGACTGCAGAGACAACTTCCGCCATGAAGTCTATGGTGAGTGTCCATCTACTCATAGCACCTAAATTCAGGTTCGAAAATAAAAAGAGCACAAAGATGCCCCTTCAGAATTCTTTTTTTCATTTCCACCCTGAAACTTATCTTGCACGTATTGTTTTGCAGTGACGTCGAGTGTCTCAACAGGCTATCAAACATCCTCCGTTGTGTCAACTCAGTCCGTTAGTGCAAGCGCTTCAACCGTCACAGGTATGTCCCTCCAGTTGCAACTCACTGCTTTTGTTAGGTAGCCTTTTCAATTCATGCTAAATGTAGGGAGGATAGGAAAACTTTTTCTATTGAATGTGTGTCTGAGATTGGTGTTTTTTGTCGTCTTCCTAGGACTGGCACTGTGTGACGACACCTTCCATCTGATCTGTGACAAGATCTCTGACGACTGGAGAACTGTGTGTATCGCCCTGGGTTGCGGCTCGGACATGATCACAAAGGTCATCTCTGAGTGTGGCTCGGATGACGTTCTGTGCTGCAGTACTATGCTCAAACATTGGCGTGACTCGTGGCATGAGGACTACTCCGACAAGGTCGACACTCTCTGCACTGCCCTGCGTACATGCGGATACACCGACTGTGCCACTACCGTGTACTCAAAGTACCGTACCGAGCATAGCGTGGCTCTGTGTGATGGCCAGATTGACATCTACAGCAAGACCTTGAGTGACGATTGGAAGACATTCTGTCATGCCCTCGACTGCAGTGACGACTTCATCACTAAGATAGAGGTCGAGTGTGGCCACGACGACTACTTGTGTTGTGAAACGGCTATCAAGACCTGGCGTGATACTGTGGACTGCAGCTACGCTGACAAGATCGACCAGTTCTGCAACGCCTGTCACAGCTGTGGCTTCGACGATATCGCCGTGGACTGTAGAGATCATTACCGCAATGAGGTCTTCGGTAAGCATCAATATCTATCAAAATCAGTGTATTTTTTCTCTATGACCACGAAGTTTTAATCCGCTTCTTCCACTGTACCGTGACACTCATGTTTTGGTTTCTTTGTCATTTTAGTTACTGGTGGCTCTAGCGGCTTCAGCACAGGAGGAACATCGGGCCATTACGTCAGTGGAGGCGTTCTGGTGACAGGTCAGTCTACTCTCTTTTCACTCGCTGAATGGATTCTCTAGATATGCTAGTGTACTCCAGATACAATGACCCATCTTAGAAGATATGAAAAGTGTTCACGCCATTGAAACATCCGTATCTTTTTGCAGGATTGGCTCTGTGCGACGACACACTTCGTGTCATCTGTCACAAGATTGATGACTGGAAGCAGGTCTGCACACACCTTGGCTGTGACGATGAATTCATCCAGAAGTTCCAAGACCAATACAAGGACGACGTCTACCAGAGCTGCTTCCATGCCCTCAAGACTTGGCGTGATACATTCGATACGAGCTACGATGACAAGTACAACACCCTGTGCAAGACACTGCGCGACTGTAACTATTACGATTGTGCCGACACCTTGTACCACAAATATCGTACCGAGCACAGCTTTGCCCTGTGTGACAGTCAGATCGACGTGTACAGCCATACGTTGAGCGACGACTGGAAGAACATCTGTGTTGACATGAAATGCGACGACGACTTTATCAACAAGATTGAGATGGAGTGTGGTGGAGACAACTACCTGTGCACCAGCACTGCTCTCAAGCAATGGCGTGACACCGTGGACTGTAGCTACGACGACAAGATTGACCTCTTCTGCCATGCTTGCGATAGCCGCGGTTACCACGACATTGCCACCGACTGCAGGTCCAACTCCCGCTACGAGACCTACGGTAAGTGGGGGTTTAAGTAATGAAAGCTTCTGTTCGCAACGATTTTTTATCCTCTGATTGGCCAAGATTCAATCTTTGTTCTAGAAATACGTTTACAGCTGATAGACAATTTCTACCTTTTGCAGGATTGGCTCTGTGTGACGACACACTTCGCGTCATCTGTGACAAGATCGATGACTGGAAGCAGGTCTGCACACACCTTGGCTGTGACGATGAATTCATCCACAAGTTCCAAGACCAATACAAGGACGACGTCTACCAGAGCTGCTTCCATGCCCTCAAGACATGGCGCGACACCTTCGACGACATCAGCTACGATGACAAGGTGAACAAGCTGTGCCAGACTCTACGCACCTGTGGACATGATGATTGCGCCGACACTGTGCTGCACAAGTATGACACAGAAAACTGCTTTGCCCTGTGTGACCACCAGATCAACATCTACAGCCATAAGTTGGCCGATGATTGGGTGCACTTCTGCAAGTCTTTGAACTGTGACGATGACTTCATCAGCAAGATCGATCAAGAGTGTGGCGGAGACAACTACATGTGCATCAGCACTGCCCTCAAGCACTGGCGTAACACAATGGACTGTAGCTATGCCGACAAGGTTGACCTCTTCTGCCACGCTTGTGATGCCTGTGGATTCGACGATGTTGCAGTGGACTGCAAGACCAACTTCGACCACGAGTCATACGGTAAGTATTTTGAATCTTTCCTAGAATTATATAAAACAATTTAAAATACTGCAAGCATTGCGGTTCCAGACGAATTTCGCAAATTAAGTTGAAGCCTATTGACACGCTGCTTTGTCCTTTTTTTTAGGATTGGGCTTGTGTGACGACACACTGCGCCTTATCAGCAGCAAGATCAGTGACTGGAAGTCGGTGTGTACAACACTTGGCTGTGACTCTTCCTTCATCCACAAGTTCCAGGATCAATACCATGACGACACCTACCTCTCCTGCTTCCACGCCCTCAAGACCTGGCGCGACACCTTCGACGCCAGCTATGACGACAAGGTCAACATTTTGTGCCAAACCCTGCGTAACTGTGGTTACACAGATTGCGCTGGAATCGTCGATGACAAGCACCGCACCGAGTGCAGCGTCGTTCTGTGCGACAGTCAGATTGACATCTACAGCAATAAACTGAGTGATGACTGGAAGAACTTCTGCACATATTTGGGTTGCGACGACGACTTCATCAGCAAGATCGAGCAGCAATGCGGCCATGACAACTATCAGTGCATCAGCACTGCCATCAAGCACTGGCGTGACACAGTGGACTGCAGCTACGTGGAGAAGATTGATCTCTTCTGCCATGCCTGCGACAGCTGTGGCCACCATGATATTGCTGTGGACTGCAGGGACAACTTCCTCCATGAGGTTTATGGTAAGTGTTTTGTAGCGTCTTTTTACTACATTTTTATATTATCAATGAACACCGTATACAGTTATCGCGTAAATGTGCCTGATTAATTTTATTTTTATGTTATTGCAGTGACATCAAGTGCCTCCACTAGCCATGTTGTCTCTACACAATCTGTCAGTTGGACAGGTTCAACTGTAACAGGTATGTATTATTGTCGAAATATCTCATTTATTATTTAAGTTGTAATCATCTTGTATAGTCGACTTGTAACTTGCGTTTTTTCTATACTCATAGGCCTCGCACTATGCGACGACACCTTCAACACCATCTGTACCAAGATCTCCGACGACTGGAGAGCTGTGTGCATCGCCCTGGGTTGCGGCTCGGACATGATCACAAAGGTCGTCTCTGAATGCGGCACGGATGACGTTCTGTGCTGCAGTACTATGCTCAAGCATTGGCGTGACTCTTGGCATGAGGACTACTCTGACAAGGTCGACACTCTCTGCACTGCCCTGCGTACATGCGGATACACCGACTGCGCCACTACCGTGTACTCAAAGTACCGTACCGAGCATAGCGTGGCTCTGTGTGATGGCCAGATTGACATCTACAGCAAGACCCTGAGTGACGACTGGAAGACATTCTGTCATGCCCTGGACTGCAGTGACGACTTCATCACTAAGATAGAGATCGAGTGTGGCCACGACGACTACTTGTGCTGCAGCACGGCTATCAAGACCTGGCGTGATACTGTGGACTGCAGCTACGCTGACAAGATCGACGACTTCTGTAACGCCTGTCACAGCTGTGGCTTCACAGACGTCGCCTTGGACTGTAGAGATCAATACCGCAATGAGATATTTGGTGAGTACTTCGGAAAACAATTACAAAAATGCAGACTATTTCGTAAAAGTTTTTCCTTGTGTAGGTATTTTTGTCATAAATGATGTCAGCTTTTTCCAATTTCTTTTACTCAGATGTTATCAATCTTTCGCTTTACAGTCACTAGTGGTTCCAGCGGCTTTGAGACATCAGGAACTTCTAGTCAATACGTTAGTGCAGGAGTCCTGGTGACAGGTCAGTGAACACGTCCTTATACGTTCGAAGTCAGAACGGCTGTGTATATTTTAAGAATGACAAAGAGAAACAAGCAAATTTTTGTTGTCGGTTCAAGCCTCTATGATTATTTAGGATATTCTCACTTTGTTTCAGGATTGGCCTTGTGTGATGACACTCTTCGGATTATCTGTGACAAGATTTCAAATTGGAAGCAGGTCTGTACACATCTAGGCTGTGACGACGCATTTGTCCACAGATTCCAGCAACAATATCAGGACGACACCTATCTATGTTGCTTCAATGCCTTGAAAACATGGCGTGACACCTTTGACATCAACTATGATGACAAGATCAACATTCTTTGCCAGACCTTGCGCATTTGCAACTATGATCATTGCGCACATATTGTCAACAACAAATATCACATCGAACAAAGCTTCGCCTTTTCTGACAGCCACATCGATGACTACAGTCATAAGTTGATGGATGACTGGAAGTCTTTCTGTACCGCACTGAGATGTGATGATGACTTCATCAGTAGAATTGAGTCGGAATGCGGCGATGACAGTTATCTTTGCATATCCACGGCATTGAAACAATGGCGTGACACAGTTGATTGCAGCTACGCTGACCTGATCGACATCTTCTGTCATGCTTGTGACACACGTGGTTTCCACAACGTCGCAGACGAATGCAGGGCTAACTTCCGTCACGAGTCTTATGGTGAGTCCCTTTTCCAACAAAAAGAAATTAAACACATAGTATATTTATTATCGACAGGTTGGCTTTCCTTAAACTGCGTAACTAACGGTTACTAACCTGCATTAAATTTTCGCTTTTTGATATAGGATTAGCGTTGTGTGATGACACACTAACGATCATCTGTAGCAAGATCGGAGACTGGAAACTGGTTTGCACACAGCTGGGCTGTGATGATTCCTTCATCTACAACATTCAGAAGCAATACCATGACGATGCCTACCTCTCCTGCTTCCATGCCTTGAAGACCTGGCGCGACACCTTCGACGCAAGCAATGATGACAAGGTCAACATCTTGTGCCAGACCCTGCGTAACTGTGGTTACACGGATTGCGCTGGAATCGTCGACGACAAGCACCGCACCGAATGCAGTGTCGTGCTTTGTGACAGTCAGATCGACATTTACAGCAAGAAACTGAGTGATGACTGGAAGAACTTCTGCACATATTTGGGCTGCGGCAACGACTTTATCAGCAAAATCGAACAGCAATATGGCCATGACAGCTATCTGTGCACCAGCACTGCCCTCAAGCACTGGCGTGACACGGTGGACTGCAGCTACGTTGAGAAGATTAATCTCTTCTGCGATGCTTGCGACAGCTGTGGCTTCCACGATATCGCTGTGGACTGCAGAGAAAACTTCCGCCATGAAGTCTTTGGTTAGTACCTATATTCTAATAATACCTATAATTAAAAGAAAATTGTACATACTTCGTTTCGAAATTCATTCCACATACACACTAAACCTTAACATCCATACATTGTCCTGTAGTGACGTCGAGTGTCTCAACTGGCTATCAAACATCCTCCGTCGTGTCGACCCAGTCCGTCAGTGGCAGCGCTTCAACCGTCACAGGTATGCGTTTAACTTTGTTAACGGTCATTTCCGGTATTAACGTATTATTCCCAACTTCACTAAATGTAAGAAACATTGGATAAATAATTTATGGAATCTGTAACTAAGAGTATTGTTTTTCCTGATACAAGGACTGGCACTATGTGACGACACCTTCCATCTGATCTGTGACAAGATCTCTGACGACTGGAGAACTGTGTGTATCGCCCTGGGTTGCGGCTCGGACATGATCACAAAGGTCGTCTCTGAGTGTGGCTCGGATGACGTTCTGTGTTGCAGTACTATGCTCAAGCATTGGCGTGACTCGTGGCATGAGGACTACTCCGACAAGGTCGACACTCTCTGCACTGCCCTGCGTACATGCGGATACACCGACTGTGCCACTACCGTGTACTCAAAGTACCGTACCGAGCATAGCGTGGCTCTGTGTGATGGCCAGATTGACATCTACAGCAAGACCTTGAGTGACGATTGGAAGACATTCTGTCATGCCCTCGACTGCAGTGACGACTTCATCACTAAGATAGAGGTCGAGTGTGGCCACGACGACTACTTGTGTTGTGGAACGGCTATCAAGACCTGGCGTGATACTGTGGACTGCAGCTACGCTGACAAGATCGACCACTTCTGCAACGCCTGTTACAGCTGTGGCTTCGACGATATCGCCGTGGACTGTAGAGATCATTACCGCAACGAGGTCTTCGGTGAGCATCTTTATCTATCAAATTTAGTGTATTTCTTTGTTCTATGATCACGAAGTTCTTATCCGCTTCATCCATTTTACCGTACCACTCAAGTTTTGGTTTCTTTGTCATTTTAGTAACTGGTGGCTCTAGCGGCTTCAGCACAGGAGGAACATCGGGCCATTACGTCAGTGGAGGCGTTCTGGTGACAGGTCAGCCTACTTTCTTTTCACTCGCTGCATAAATTCTCTGGATATGCTGGCGTACTGCAGATATAATGACCCATCTTATAAGATCTCAAATGTGTTGAATACGCTTTTGAAATATCCGTACATCTTTGCAGGATTGGCTCTGTGCGACGACACACTTCGTGTCATCTGTCACAAGATTGATGACTGGAAGCAGGTCTGCACACACCTTGGCTGTGACGATGAATTCATCCAGAAGTTCCAAGACCAATACAAGGACGACGTCTACCAGAGCTGCTTCCATGCCCTCAAGACCTGGCGTGATACATTCGATACGAGCTACGATGACAAGTACAACACCCTGTGCAAGACACTGCGCGACTGTAACTATTACGATTGCGCAGACACCTTGTACCACAAATATCGTACCGAGCACAGCTTTGCCCTGTGTGACAGTCAGATCGACGTGTACAGCCATACGTTGAGCGACGACTGGAAGAACATCTGTGTTGACATGAAATGCGACGACGACTTTATCAACAAGATTGAGATGGAGTGTGGTGGAGACAACTACCTGTGCACCAGCACTGCTCTCAAGCAATGGCGTGACACCGTGGACTGTAGCTACGACGACAAGATTGACCTCTTCTGCCATGCTTGCGATAACCACGGTTACCACGACATTGCCACCGACTGCAGGTCCAACTCCCGCTACGAGTCCTATGGTAAGTGGGCAGTTTTGATAACAAAATCTTAAGTTCGCAATCATTTTCATGTCTCCTCTGATTGGCCAAGATGCAATCTTTGTTCTAGAAACACGTTTACAGCTGATAGACAATTTCTACCTTTTGCAGGATTGGCTCTGTGTGACGACACACTTCGCGTCATCTGTGACAAGATCGATGACTGGAAGCAGGTCTGCACACACCTTGGCTGTGACGATGAATTCATCCACAAGTTCCAAGACCAATACAAGGACGACGTCTACCAGAGCTGCTTCCATGCCCTCAAGACATGGCGCGACACCTTCGACGACATCAGCTACGATGACAAGGTGAACAAGCTGTGCCAGACTCTACGCACCTGCGGACATGATGATTGCGCCGACACTGTGCTGCACAAGTATGACACAGAAAACTGCTTTGCCCTGTGTGACCACCAGATCAACATCTACAGCCATAAGTTGGCCGATGATTGGGTGGACTTCTGCAAGTCTTTGAACTGTGACGATGACTTCATCAGCAAGATTGATCAAGAGTGTGGCGGAGACAACTACATGTGCATCAGCACTGCCCTCAAGCACTGGCGTAACACAATGGACTGTAGCTATGCCGACAAGGTTGACCTCTTCTGCCACGCTTGTGATGCCTGTGGATTCGACGACGTTGCAGAGGACTGCAAGACCAACTTCCGCCATGAGTCGTATGGTGAGTATTTTGCTTCGTGCCCAGAAATAAACCAAACACAATACTGCAAGCTTTCGGATTCCCATCGAATTTGGCAAAGTTGAAGCCTATTGACGATACACTTCTTTGTACTTTTAAGGATTGAGCTTGTGTGACGACACACTACGCCTTATCTCCAGCAAGATCAGTGACTGGAAGTTGGTGTGTACAACACTTGGCTGTGACTCTTCCTTCATTCACAAGTTCCAGGATCAATACCATGACGACACCTACCTCTCCTGCTTCCACGCCCTCAAGACCTGGCGCGACACCTTCGACGCAAGCTATGATGACAAGGTCAACATCTTGTGCCAGACCCTGCGTAACTGTGGTTACACGGATTGCGCTGGAATCGTCGATGACAAGCACCGCACCGAGTGTAGCGTCGTTCTGTGTGACAGTCAGATCGACATTTACAGCAAGAAGTTGAGCAGTGACTGGAAGAACTTCTGCACACATCTGGGTTGTGATGACGACTTCATCAGTAAGATCGATGAGCAATGTAACCATGACAACTATCTGTGCATCAGCACTGCACTCAAGCACTGGCGTGACACGGTTGACTCCACCTACGTGGAGAAGATTGATCTCTTCTGCCATGCCTGTGACAGCTGTGGCTTCCACGATATCGCTATGGACTGCAGAGACAACTTCCGCCATGAAGTCTATGGTGAGTGTCCATCTACTCATAGCACCTAAATTCAGGTTCGAAAAATAAAAAGAGCACAAAGATGACCCTTCAGAATTTTTTTTCATTTCCACCCTGAGACTTATCTTGCACATATTGTTTTGCAGTGACGTCGAGTGTCTCAACAGGCTATCAAACATCCTCAGTTGTGTCAACTCAGTCCGTTAGTGCCAGCGCTTCAACCGTCACAGGTATGTCCCTCCAGTTGCAACTCACTGCTTTTGTTAGGTAGACTTTCCAATTTATTCTAAATGTAAGGACGATAGGAAAACTTCTTCTATTGAACGTGTGTTTGAGACTGGTGTCTTTTGTCGTCTTCCTAGGACTGGCACTGTGTGACGACACCTTCCATCTGATCTGTGACAAGATCTCTGACGACTGGAGAACTGTGTGTATCGCCCTGGGTTGCGGCTCGGACATGATCACAAAGGTCATCTCTGAGTGTGGCTCGGATGACGTTCTGTGCTGCAGTACTATGCTCAAGCATTGGCGTGACTCGTGGCATGAGGACTACTCCGACAAGGTCGACACTCTCTGCACTGCCCTGCGTACATGCGGATACACCGACTGTGCCACTACCGTGTACTCAAAGTACCGTACCGAGCATAGCGTGGCTCTGTGTGATGGCCAGATTGACATCTACAGCAAGACCTTGAGTGACGATTGGAAGACATTCTGTCATGCCCTCGACTGCAGTGACGACTTCATCACTAAGATAGAGGTCGAGTGTGGCCACGACGACTACTTGTGTTGTGAAACGGCTATCAAGACCTGGCGTGATACTGTGGACTGCAGCTACGCTGACAAGATCGACCAGTTCTGCAACGCCTGTCACAGCTGTGGCTTCGACGATATCGCCGTGGACTGTAGAGATCATTACCGCAATGAGGTCTTCGGTAAGCATCAATATCTATCAAAATCAGTGTATTTTTTCTCTATGACCACGAAGTTTTAATCCGCTGCATCCACTGTACCGTGACACTCATGTTTTGGTTTCTTTGTCATTTTAGTTACTGGTGGCTCTAGCGGCTTCAGCACAGGAGGAACATCGGACCATTACGTCAGTGGAGGCGTTCTGGTGACAGGTCAGTCTACTCTCTTTTCACTCGCTGCATGGATTCTCTAGATATGCTAGTGTACTCCAGATACAATGACCCATCTTAGAATATATGAAATGTGTTTACGCCATTGAAACATCCGTACCTTTTTGCAGGATTGGCTCTGTGCGACGACACACTTCGTGTCATCTGTCACAAGATTGATGACTGGAAGCAGGTCTGCACACACCTTGGCTGTGACGATGAATTCATCCAGAAGTTCCAAGACCAATACAAGGACGACGTCTACCAGAGCTGCTTCCATGCCCTCAAGACCTGGCGTGATACATTCGATACGAGCTACGATGACAAGTACAACACCCTGTGCAAGACACTGCGCGACTGTAACTATTACGATTGCGCAGACACCTTGTACCACAAATATCGTACCGAGCACAGCTTTGCCCTGTGTGACAGTCAGATCGACGTGTACAGCCATACGTTGAGCGACGACTGGAAGAACATCTGTGTTGACATGAAATGCGACGACGACTTTATCAACAAGATTGAGATGGAGTGTGGTGGAGACAACTACCTGTGCACCAGCACTGCTCTCAAGCAATGGCGTGACACCGTGGACTGTAGCTACGACGACAAGATTGACCTCTTCTGCCATGCTTGCGATAACCACGGGCACCACGACATTGCCACCGACTGCAGGTCCAACTCCCGCTACGAGTCCTATGGTAAGTGGGCAGTTTTAATAACAAAATCTTAAGTTCGCAATCATTTTCATGTCTCCTGAGATTGGCCAAGATGCAATCTTCGTTCTAGAAATACGTTTGCAGCTGATAGACAATTTCTACCTTTTGCAGGATTGGCTCTGTGTGACGACACACTTCGCGTCATCTGTGACAAGATCGATGACTGGAAGCAGGTCTGCACACACCTTGGCTGTGACGATGAATTCATCCACAAGTTCCAAGACCAATACAAGGACGACGTCTACCAGAGCTGCTTCCATGCCCTTAAGACATGGCGCGACACCTTCGACGACATCAGCTACGATGACAAGGTGAACAAGCTGTGCCAGACTCTGCGCACCTGTGGACATGATGATTGCGCCGACACTGTGCTGCACAAGTATGACACAGAAAACTGCTTTGCCCTGTGTGACCACCAGATCAACATCTACAGCCATAAGTTGGCCGATGATTGGGTGCACTTCTGCAAGTCTTTGAACTGTGACGATGACTTCATCAGCAAGATCGATCAAGAGTGTGGCGGAGACAACTACATGTGCATCAGCACTGCCCTCAAGCACTGGCGTAACACAATGGACTGTAGCTATGCCGACAAGGTTGACCTCTTCTGCCACGCTTGTGATGCCTGTGGATTCGACGACGTTGCAGAGGACTGCAAGACCAACTTCCGCCATGAGTCGTATGGTGAGTATTTTGCTTCTTGCCCAGAAATAAACCAAACAAAATAGTGCAAGCCTTCGGATTCCCGTCGAATATTGCAAAGTTGAAGTCTATTGACGACACACTTCTTTGTACTTTTCAGGATTGAGCTTGTGTGACGACACACTACGCCTTATCTCCAGCAAGATCAGTGACTGGAAGTTGGTGTGTACAACACTTGGCTGTGATTCTTCCTTCATTCACAAGTTCCAGGATCAATACCATGACGACACCTACCTCTCCTGCTTCCACGCCCTCAAGACCTGGCGCGACACCTTCGACGCAAGCTATGATGACAAGGTCAACATCTTGTGCCAGACCCTGCGTAACTGTGGTTACACGGATTGCGCTGGAATCGTCGATGACAAGCACCGCACCGAGTGTAGCGTCGTTCTGTGTGACAGTCAGATCGACATTTACAGCAAGAAGTTGAGCAGTGACTGGAAGAACTTCTGCACACATCTGGGTTGTGATGACGACTTCATCAGTAAGATCGATGAGCAATGTAACCATGACAACTATCTGTGCATCAGCACTGCACTCAAGCACTGGCGTGATACGGTTGACTCCACCTACGTGGAGAAGATTGATCTCTTCTGCCATGCCTGTGACAGCTGTGGCTTCCACGATATCGCTGTGGACTGCAGAGACAACTTCCGCCATGAAGTCTATGGTGAGTGTCCATCTACTCATAGCACCTAAATTCAGGTTCGAAAAATAAAAAGAGCACAAAGATGCACCTTCAGAATTCTTTTTTTCATTTCCACCCTGAGACTTATCTTGCACATATTGTTTTGCAGTGACGTCGAGTGTCTCAACAGGCTATCAAACATCCTCCGTTGTGTCAACTCAGTCCGTTAGTGCCAGCGCTTCAACCGTCACAGGTATGTCCCTCCAGTTGCAACTCACTGCTTTTGTTAGGTAGCCTTTCCAATTTATTCTAAATGTAAGGAGGATAGGAAAACTTCTTCTATTGAATGTGTGTCTGAAACTTGTGTCTTTTGTCGTCTTCCTAGGACTGGCACTGTGTGACGACACCTTCCATCTGATCTGTGACAAGATCTCTGACGACTGGAGAACTGTGTGTATCGCCCTGGGTTGCGGCTCGGACATGATCACAAAGGTCATCTCTGAGTGTGGCTCGGATGACGTTCTGTGCTGCAGTACTATGCTCAAGCATTGGCGTGACTCGTGGCATGAGGACTACTCCGACAAGGTCGACACTCTCTGCACTGCCCTGCGTACATGCGGATACACCGACTGTGCCACTACCGTGTACTCAAAGTACCGTACCGAGCATAGCGTGGCTCTGTGTGATGGCCAGATTGACATCTACAGCAAGACCTTGAGTGACGATTGGAAGACATTCTGTCATGCCCTCGACTGCAGTGACGACTTCATCACTAAGATAGAGGTCGAGTGTGGCCACGACGACTACTTGTGTTGTGAAACGGCTATCAAGACCTGGCGTGATACTGTGGACTGCAGCTACGCTGACAAGATCGACCAGTTCTGCAACGCCTGTCACAGCTGTGGCTTCGACGATATCGCCGTGGACTGTAGAGATCATTACCGCAATGAGGTCTTCGGTAAGCATCAATATCTATCAAAATCAGTGTATTTTTTCTCTATGACCACGAAGTTTTAATCCGCTGCATCCACTGTACCGTGACACTCATGTTTTGGTTTCTTTGTCATTTTAGTGACTGGTGGCTCTAGCGGCTTCAGCACAGGAGGAACATCGGACCATTACGTCAGTGGAGGCGTTCTGGTGACAGGTCAGTCTACTCTCTTTTCACTCGCTGCATGGATTCTCTAGATATGCTAGCGTACTCCAGATACAATGACCCATCTTAGAAGATATGAAATGTGTTTACGCCATTGAAACATCCGTATCTTTTTGCAGGATTGGCTCTGTGCGACGACACACTTCGTGTCATCTGTCACAAGATTGATGACTGGAAGCAGGTCTGCACACACCTTGGCTGTGACGATGAATTCATCCACAAGTTCCAAGACCAATACAAGGACGACGTCTACCAGAGCTGCTTCCATGCCCTCAAGACATGGCGCGATACATTCGATACGAGCTACGATGACAAGTACAACACCCTGTGCAAGACACTGCGCGACTGTAACTATTACGATTGCGCAGACACCTTGTACCACAAATATCGTACGGAGCACAGCTTTGCCCTGTGTGACAGTCAGATCGACGTGTACAGCCATACGTTGAGCGACGACTGGAAGAACATCTGTGTTGACCTGAAATGCCACGACGACTTTATCAACAAGATTGAGATGGAGTGTGGTGGAGACAACTACCTGTGCACCAGCACTGCTCTCAAGCAATGGCGTGACACCGTGGACTGTAGCTACGACGACAAGATTGACCTCTTCTGCCATGCTTGCGATAACCACGGTTACCACGACATTGCCACCGACTGCAGGTCCAACTCCCGCTACGAGTCCTATGGTAAGTGGGCAGTTTTAATAACAAAATCTTAAGTTCGCAATCATTTTCATGTCTCCTCTGATTGGCCAAGATGCAATCTTTGTTCTAGAAATACGTTTACAGCTGATAGACAATTTCTACCTTTTGCAGGATTGGCTCTGTGTGACGACACACTTCGCGTCATCTGTGACAAGATCGATGACTGGAAGCAGGTCTGCACACACCTTGGCTGTGACGATGAATTCATCCACAAGTTCCAAGACCAATACAAGGACGACGTCTACCAGAGCTGCTTCCATGCCCTCAAGACATGGCGCGACACCTTCGACAACATCAGCTACGATGACAAGGTGAACAAGCTGTGCCAGACTCTACGCACCTGCGGACATGATGATTGCGCCGACACTGTGCTGCACAAGTATGACACAGAAAACTGCTTTGCCCTGTGTGACCACCAGATCAACATTTACAGCCATAAGTTGGCCGATGATTGGGTGCACTTCTGCAAGTCTTTGAACTGTGACGATGACTTCATCAGCAAGATCGATCAAGAGTGTGGCGGAGACAACTACATGTGCATCAGCACTGCCCTCAAGCACTGGCGTAACACAATGGACTGTAGCTATGCCGACAAGGTTGACCTCTTCTGCCATGCTTGTGATGCCTGTGGATTCGACGATGTTGCAGAGGACTGCAAGACCAACTTCCGCCATGAGTCGTATGGTGAGTATTTTGCTTCGTGCCCAGAAATAAACCAAACACAATACTGCAAGCCTTCGGATTCCCGTCGAATTTTGCAAAGTTGAAGCCTATTGACGACACACTTCTTTGTACTTTTCAGGATTGAGCTTGTGTGACGACACACTACGCCTTATCTCCAGCAAGATCAGTGACTGGAAGTTGGTGTGTACAACACTTGGCTGTGATTCTTCCTTCATTCACAAGTTCCAGGATCAATACCATGACGACACCTACCTCTCCTGCTTCCACGCCCTCAAGACCTGGCGCGACACCTTCGACGCAAGCTATGATGACAAGGTCAACATCTTGTGCCAGACCCTGCGTAACTGTGGTTACACGGATTGCGCTGGAATCGTCGATGACAAGCACCGCACCGAGTGTAGCGTCGTTCTGTGTGACAGTCAGATCGACATTTACAGCAAGAAGTTGAGCAGTGACTGGAAGAACTTCTGCACACATCTGGGTTGTGATGACGACTTCATCAGTAAGATCGATGAGCAATGTAACCATGACAACTATCTGTGCATCAGCACTGCACTCAAGCACTGGCGTGATACGGTTGACTCCACCTACGTGGAGAAGATTGATCTCTTCTGCCATGCCTGTGACAGCTGTGGCTTCCACGATATCGCTGTGGACTGCAGAGACAACTTCCGCCATGAAGTCTATGGTGAGTGTCCATCTACTCATAGCACCTAAATTCAGGTTCGAAAAATAAAAAGAGCACAAAGATGCACCTTCAGAATTCTTTTTTTCATTTCCACCCTGAGACTTATCTTGCACATATTGTTTTGCAGTGACGTCGAGTGTCTCAACAGGCTATCAAACATCCTCCGTTGTGTCAACTCAGTCCGTTAGTGCCAGCGCTTCAACCGTCACAGGTATGTCCCTCCAGTTGCAACTCACTGCTTTTGTTAGGTAGCCTTTCCAATTCATGATAAATGTAGGGATGATAGGAAAACTTTTTCTATTGAATGTGTGTCTGAGATTGGTGTTTTTTGTCGTCTTCCTAGGACTGGCACTGTGTGACGACACCTTCCATCTGATCTGTGACAAGATCTCTGACGACTGGAGAACTGTGTGTATCGCCCTGGGTTGCGGCTCGGACATGATCACAAAGGTCGTCTCTGAGTGTGGCTCGGATGACGTTCTGTGCTGCAGTACTATGCTCAAGCATTGGCGTGACTCGTGGCATGAGGACTACTCCGACAAGGTCGACACTCTCTGCACTGCCCTGCGTACATGCGGATACACCGACTGTGCCACTACCGTGTACTCAAAGTACCGTACCGAGCATAGCGTGGCTCTGTGTGATGGCCAGATTGACATCTACAGCAAGACCTTGAGTGACGATTGGAAGACATTCTGTCATGCCCTCGACTGCAGTGACGACTTCATCACTAAGATAGAGGTCGAGTGTGGCCACGACGACTACTTGTGTTGTGAAACGGCTATCAAGACCTGGCGTGATACTGTGGACTGCAGCTACGCTGACAAGATCGACCAGTTCTGCAACGCCTGTCACAGCTGTGGCTTCGACGATATCGCCGTGGACTGTAGAGATCATTACCGCAATGAGGTCTTCGGTAAGCATCAATATCTATCAAAATCAGTGTATTTTTTCTCTATGACCACGAAGTTTTAATCCGCTGCATCCACTGTACCGTGACACTCATGTTTTGGTTTCTTTGTCATTTTAGTTACTGGTGGCTCTAGCGGCTTCAGCACAGGAGGAACATCGGACCATTACGTCAGTGGAGGCGTTCTGGTGACAGGTCAGTCTACTCTCTTTTCACTCGCTGCATGGATTCTCCAGATATGCTAGCGTACTTCAGATACAATGACCCATCTTGGAAGATATGAAATGTGTTTACGTCATTGAAACATCCGTATCTTTTTGCAGGATTGGCTCTGTGCGACGACACACTTCGTGTCATCTGTCACAAGATTGATGACTGGAAGCAGGTCTGCACACACCTTGGCTGTGACGATGAATTCATCCACAAGTTCCAAGACCAATACAAGGACGACGTCTACCAGAGCTGCTTCCATGCCCTCAAGACTTGGCGTGATACGTTCGATACGAGCTACGATGACAAGTACAACACCCTGTGCAAGACACTGCGCGACTGTAACTATTACGATTGCGCCGACACCTTGTACCACAAATATCGTACCGAGCACAGCTTTGCCCTGTGTGACAGTCAGATCGACGTGTACAGCCATACGTTGAGCGACGACTGGAAGAACATCTGTGTTGACATGAAATGCGACGACGACTTTATCAACAAGATTGAGATGGAGTGTGGTGGAGACAACTACCTGTGCACCAGCACTGCTCTCAAGCAATGGCGTGACACCGTGGACTGTAGCTACGACGACAAGATTGACCTCTTCTGTCATGCTTGCGATAACCGCGGTTACCACGACATTGCCACCGACTGCAGGTCCAACTCCCGCTACGAGTCCTATGGTAAGTGGGCAGTTTTGATAACAAAATCTTAAGTTCGCAATCATTTTCATGTCTCCTAAGATTGGCCAAGATGCAATCTTTTTTCTAGAAATACGTTTACAGCTGATAGACAATTTCTACCTTTTGCAGGATTGGCTCTGTGTGACGACACACTTCGCGTCATCTGTGACAAGATCGATGACTGGAAGCAGGTCTGCACACACCTTGGCTGTGACGATGAATTCATCCACAAGTTCCAAGACCAATACAAGGACGACGTCTACCAGAGCTGCTTCCATGCCCTCAAGACATGGCGCGACACCTTCGACGACATCAGCTACGATGACAAGGTGAACAAGCTGTGCCAGACTCTGCGCACATGTGGACATGATGATTGCGCCGACACTGTGCTGCACAAGTATGACACAGAAAACTGCTTTGCCCTGTGTGACCACCAGATCAACATCTACAGCCATAAGTTGGCCGATGATTGGGTGCACTTCTGCAAGTCTTTGAACTGTGACGATGACTTCATCAGCAAGATCGATCAAGAGTGTGGCGGAGACAACTACATGTGCATCAGCACTGCCCTCAAGCACTGGCGTAACACAATGGACTGTAGCTATGCCGACAAGGTTGACCTCTTCTGCCACGCTTGTGATGCCTGTGGATTCGACGATGTTGCAGAGGACTGCAAGACCAACTTCCGCCATGAGTCGTATGGTGAGTATTTTGCCTCGTGCCCAGAAATAAACCAAACACAATACTGGAAGCCTTCGGATTCCCGTCGAATTTTGCAAAGTGGAAGCCTATTGACGACACACTTCTTTGTACTTTTCAGGATTGAGCTTGTGTGACGACACACTACGCCTTATCTCCAGCAAGATCAGTGACTGGAAGTTGGTGTGTACAACACTTGGCTGTGATTCTTCCTTCATTCACAAGTTCCAGGATCAATACCATGACGACACCTACCTCTCCTGCTTCCACGCCCTCAAGACCTGGCGCGACACCTTCGACGCAAGCTATGATGACAAGGTCAACATCTTGTGCCAGACCCTGCGTAACTGTGGTTACACGGATTGCGCTGGAATCGTCGATGACAAGCACCGCACCGAGTGTAGCGTCGTTCTGTGTGACAGTCAGATCGACATTTACAGCAAGAAGTTGAGCAGTGACTGGAAGAACTTCTGCACACATCTGGGTTGTGATGACGACTTCATCAGTAAGATCGATGAGCAATGTAACCATGACAACTATCTGTGCATCAGCACTGCACTCAAGCACTGGCGTGATACGGTTGACTCCACCTACGTGGAGAAGATTGATCTCTTCTGCCATGCCTGTGACAGCTGTGGCTTCCACGATATCGCTATGGACTGCAGAGACAACTTCCGCCATGAAGTCTATGGTGAGTGTCCATCTACTCATAGCACCTAAATTCAGGTTCGAAAAATAAAAAGAGCACAAAGATGACCCTTCAGAATTTTTTTTCATTTCCACCCTGAGACTTATCTTGCACATATTGTTTTGCAGTGACGTCGAGTGTCTCAACAGGCTATCAAACATCCTCAGTTGTGTCAACTCAGTCCGTTAGTGCCAGCGCTTCAACCGTCACAGGTATGTCCCTCCAGTTGCAACTCACTGCTTTTGTTAGGTAGACTTTCCAATTTATTCTAAATGTAAGGACGATAGGAAAACTTCTTCTATTGAATGTGTGTTTGAGACTGGTGTCTTTTGTCGTCTTCCTAGGACTGGCACTGTGTGACGACACCTTCCATCTGATCTGTGACAAGATCTCTGACGACTGGAGAACTGTGTGTATCGCCCTGGGTTGCGGCTCGGACATGATCACAAAGGTCATCTCTGAGTGTGGCTCGGATGACGTTCTGTGCTGCAGTACTATGCTCAAGCATTGGCGTGACTCGTGGCATGAGGACTACTCCGACAAGGTCGACACTCTCTGCACTGCCCTGCGTACATGCGGATACACCGACTGTGCCACTACCGTGTACTCAAAGTACCGTACCGAGCATAGCGTGGCTCTGTGTGATGGCCAGATTGACATCTACAGCAAGACCTTGAGTGACGATTGGAAGACATTCTGTCATGCCCTCGACTGCAGTGACGACTTCATCACTAAGATAGAGGTCGAGTGTGGCCACGACGACTACTTGTGTTGTGAAACGGCTATCAAGACCTGGCGTGATACTGTGGACTGCAGCTACGCTGACAAGATCGACCAGTTCTGCAACGCCTGTCACAGCTGTGGCTTCGACGATATCGCCGTGGACTGTAGAGATCATTACCGCAATGAGGTCTTCGGTAAGCATCAATATCTATCAAAATCAGTGTATTTTTTCTCTATGACCACGAAGTTTTAATCCGCTGCATCCACTGTACCGTAACACTCATGTTTTGGTTTCTTTGTCATTTTAGTTACTGGTGGCTCTAGCGGCTTCAGCACAGGAGGAACATCGGACCATTACGTCAGTGGAGGCGTTCTGGTGACAGGTCAGTCTACTCTCTTTTCACTCGCTGCATGGATTCTCTAGATATGCTAGCGTACTCCAGATACAATGACCCATCTTAGAAGATATGAAATGTGTTTACGCCATTGAAACATCCATACCTTTTTGCAGGATTGGCTCTGTGCGACGACACACTTCGTGTCATCTGTCACAAGATTGATGACTGGAAGCAGGTCTGCACACACCTTGGCTGTAACGATGAATTCATCCACAAGTTCCAAGAACAATACAAGGACGACGTCTACCAGAGCTGCTTCCATGCCCTCAAGACTTGGCGTGATACGTTCGATACGAGCTACGATGACAAGTACAACACTCTGTACAAGACACTGCGCGACTGTAACTATTACGATTGTGCCGACACCTTGTACCACAAATATCGTACCGAGCACAGCTTTGCCCTGTGTGACAGTCAGATCGACGTGTACAGCCATACGTTGAGCGACGACTGGAAGAACATCTGTGTTGACATGAAATGCGACGACGACTTTATCAACAAGATTGAGATGGAGTGTGGTGGAGACAACTACCTGTGCACCAGCACTGCTCTCAAGCAATGGCGTGACACCGTGGACTGTAGCTACGACGACAAGATTGACCTCTTCTGCCATGCTTGCGATAACCACGGGCACCACGACATTGCCACCGACTGCAGGTCCAACTCCCGCTACGAGTCCTATGGTAAGTGGGCAGTTTTAATAACAAAATCTTAAGTTCGCAATCATTTTCATGTCTCCTGAGATTGGCCAAGATGCAATCTTCGTTCTAGAAATACGTTTGCAGCTGATAGACAATTTCTACCTTTTGCAGGATTGGCTCTGTGTGACGACACACTTCGCGTCATCTGTGACAAGATCGATGACTGGAAGCAGGTCTGCACACACCTTGGCTGTGACGATGAATTCATCCACAAGTTCCAAGACCAATACAAGGACGACGTCTACCAGAGCTGCTTCCATGCCCTTAAGACATGGCGCGACACCTTCGACGACATCAGCTACGATGACAAGGTGAACAAGCTGTGCCAGACTCTGCGCACCTGTGGACATGATGATTGCGCCGACACTGTGCTGCACAAGTTTGACACAGAAAACTGCTTTGCCCTGTGTGACCACCAGATCAACATTTACAGCCATAAGTTGGCCGATGATTGGGTGCACTTCTGCAAGTCTTTGAACTGTAACGATGACTTCATCAGCAAGATCGATCAAGAGTGTGGCGGAGACAACTACATGTGCATCAGCACTGCCCTCAAGCACTGGCGTAACACAATGGACTGTAGCTATGCCGACAAGGTTGACCTCTTCTGCCACGCTTGTGATGCCTGTGGGTTCGACGATGTTGCAGAGGACTGCAAGACCAACTTCCGCCATGAGTCGTATGGTGAGTATTTTGCCTCGTGCCCAGAAATAAACCAAACACAACACTGCAAACTTTCGGATTCCCGTCGAATTTTGCAAAGTGGAAGCCTATTGACGACACACTTCTTTGTACTTTTCAGGATTGGGCTTGCGTGACGACACACTACGCCTTATCTCCAGCAAGATCAGTGACTGGAAGTTGGTGTGTACAACACTTGGTTGTGACTCTTCCTTCATCCACAAGTTCCAGGATCAATACCATGACGACACCTACCTCTCCTGCTTCCACGCCCTCAAGACCTGGCGCGACACCTTCGACGCAAGTTATGATGACAAGGTCAACATGTTGTGCCAGACCCTGCGTAACTGTGGTTACACTGATTGCGCTGGAATCGTCGATGACAAGCACCGCACCGAGTGTAGCGTCGTTCTGTGTGACAGTCAGATCGACATTTACAGCAAGAAGTTGAGCAGTGACTGGAAGAACTTCTGCACACATCTGGGTTGTGATGACGACTTCATCAGTAAGATCGATGAGCAATGTAACCATGACAACTATCTGTGCATCAGCACTGCACTCAAGCACTGGCGTGATACGGTTGACTCCACCTACGTGGAGAAGATTGATCTCTTCTGCCATGCCTGTGACAGCTGTGGCTTCCACGATATCGCTGTGGACTGCAGAGACAACTTCCGCCATGAAGTCTATGGTGAGTGTCCATCTACTCATAGCACCTAAATTCAGGTTCGAAAATAAAAAGAGCACAAAGATGCCCCTTCAGAATTCTTTTTTTCATTTCCACCCTGAAACTTATCTTGCACGTATTGTTTTGCAGTGACGTCGAGTGTCTCAACAGGCTATCAAACATCCTCCGTTGTGTCAACTCAGTCCGTTAGTGCAAGCGCTTCAACCGTCACAGGTATGTCCCTCCAGTTGCAACTCACTGCTTTTGTTAGGTAGCCTTTTCAATGTATGCTAAATGTAGGGAGGATAGGAAAACTTTTTCTATTGAATGTGTGTCTGAGATTGGTGTTTTTTGTCGTCTTCCTAGGACTGGCACTATGTGACGACACCTTCCATCTGATCTGTGACAAGATCTCTGACGACTGGAGAACTGTGTGTATCGCCCTGGGTTGCGGCTCGGACATGATCACAAAGGTCGTTTCTGAGTGTGGCTCGGATGACGTTCTGTGCTGCAGTACTATGCTCAAGCATTGGCGTGACTCGTGGCATGAGGACTACTCCGACAAGGTCGACACTCTCTGCACTGCCCTGCGTACATGCGGATACACCGACTGTGCCACTACCGTGTACTCAAAGTACCGTACCGAGCATAGCGTGGCTCTGTGTGATGGCCAGATTGACATCTACAGCAAGACCTTGAGTGACGATTGGAAGACATTCTGTCATGCCCTCGACTGCAGTGACGACTTCATCACTAAGATAGAGGTCGAGTGTGGCCACGACGACTACTTGTGTTGTGAAACGGCTATCAAGACCTGGCGTGATACTGTGGACTGCAGCTACGCTGACAAGATCGACCAGTTCTGCAACGCCTGTCACAGCTGTGGCTTCGACGATATCGCCGTGGACTGTAGAGATCATTACCGCAATGAGGTCTTCGGTAAGCATCAATATCTATCAAAATCAGTGTATTTTTTCTCTATGACCACGAAGTTTTAATCCGCTGCATCCACTGTACCGTGACACTCATGTTTTGGTTTCTTTGTCATTTTAGTTACTGGTGGCTCTAGCGGCTTCAGCACAGGAGGAACATCGGACCATTACGTCAGTGGAGGCGTTCTGGTGACAGGTCAGTCTACTCTCTTTTCACTCGCTGCATGGATTCTCTAGATATGCTAGCGTACTCCAGATACAATGACCCATTTTAGAAGATATGAAATGTGTTTACGCCATTGAAACATCCGTATCTTTTTGCAGGATTGGCTCTGTGCGACGACACACTTCGTGTCATCTGTCACAAGATTGATGACTGGAAGCAGGTCTGCACACACCTTGGCTGTGACGATGAATTCATCCACAAGTTCCAAGACCAATACAAGGACGACGTCTACCAGAGCTGCTTCCATGCCCTCAAGACTTGGCGTGATACATTCGATACGAGCTACGATGACAAGTACAACACTCTGTACAAGACACTGCGCGACTGTAACTATTACGATTGCGCAGACACCTTGTACCACAAATATCGTACCGAGCACAGCTTTGCCCTGTGTGACAGTCAGATCGACGTGTACAGCCATACGTTGAGCGACGACTGGAAGAACATCTGTGTTGACATGAAATGCGACGACGACTTTATCAACAAGATTGAGATGGAGTGTGGTGGAGACAACTACCTGTGCACCAGCACTGCTCTCAAGCAATGGCGTGACACCGTGGACTGTAGCTACGATGACAAGATTGACCTCTTCTGCCATGCTTGCGATAACCACGGTTACCACGACATTGCCACCGACTGCAGGTCCAACTCCCGCTACGAGTCCTATGGTAAGTGGGCAGTTTTGATAACAAAATCTTAAGTTCGCAATCATTTTCATGTCTCCTCTGATTGGCCAAGATGCAATCTTTGTTCTAGAAATACGTTTACAGCTGATAGACAATTTCTACCTTTTGCAGGATTGGCTCTGTGTGACGACACACTTCGCGTCATCTGTGACAAGATCGATGACTGGAAGCAGGTCTGCACACACCTTGGCTGTGACGATGAATTCATCCACAAGTTCCAAGACCAATACAAGGACGACGTCTACCAGAGCTGCTTCCATGCCCTCAAGACATGGCGCGACACCTTCGACGACATCAGCTACGATGACAAGGTGAACAAGCTGTGCCAGACTCTACGCACCTGTGGACATGATGATTGCGCCGACACTGTGCTGCACAAGTATGACACAGAAACCTGCTTTGCCCTGTGTGACCACCAGATCAGCATCTACAGCCATAAGTTGGCCGATGATTGGGTGCACTTCTGCAAGTCTTTGAACTGTGACGATGACTTCATCAGCAAGATCGATCAAGAGTGTGGCGGAGACAACTACATGTGCATCAGCACTGCCCTCAAGCACTGGCGTAACACAATGGACTGTAGCTATGCCGACAAGGTTGACCTCTTCTGCCACGCTTGTGATGCCTGTGGATTCGACGATGTTGCAGAGGACTGCAAGACCAACTTCCGCCATGAGTCGTATGGTGAGTATTTTGCTTCGTGCCCAGAAATAAACCAAACACAATACTGCAAGCCTTCGGATTCCCGTCGAATTTTGCAAAGTTGAAGCCTATTGACGACACACTTCTTTGTACTTTTCAGGATTGAGCTTGTGTGACGACACACTACGCCTTATCTCCAGCAAGATCAGTGACTGGAAGTTGGTGTGTACAACACTTGGCTGTGATTCTTCCTTCATTCACAAGTTCCAGGATCAATACCATGACGACACCTACCTCTCCTGCTTCCACGCCCTCAAGACCTGGCGCGACACCTTCGACGCAAGCTATGATGACAAGGTCAACATCTTGTGCCAGACCCTGCGTAACTGTGGTTACACTGATTGCGCTGGAATCGTCGATGACAAGCACCGCACCGAGTGTAGCGTCGTTCTGTGTGACAGTCAGATCGACATTTACAGCAAGAAGTTGAGCAGTGACTGGAAGAACTTCTGCACACATCTGGGTTGTGATGACGACTTCATCAGTAAGATCGATGAGCAATGTAACCATGACAACTATCTGTGCATCAGCACTGCACTCAAGCACTGGCGTGATACGGTTGACTCCACCTACGTGGAGAAGATTGATCTCTTCTGCCATGCCTGTGACAGCTGTGGCTTCCACGATATCGCTGTGGACTGCAGAGACAACTTCCGCCATGAAGTCTATGGTGAGTGTCCATCTACTCATAGCACCTAAATTCAGGTTCGAAAAATAAAA
Source organism: Branchiostoma floridae (assembly GCF_000003815.2). Lineage (NCBI taxonomy): Eukaryota > Metazoa > Chordata > Leptocardii > Amphioxiformes > Branchiostomatidae > Branchiostoma > Branchiostoma floridae. The sequence goes on from NC_049988.1 coordinate 13,334,597, forward strand.
AGAGCACAAATATGACCCTTCAGAATTTTTTTCATTTCCACCCTGAGACTTATCTTGCACATATTGTTTTGCAGTGACGTCGAGTGTCTCAACAGGCTATCAAACATCCTCTGTTGTGTCAACTCAGTCCGTTAGTGCCAGCGCTTCAACCGTCACAGGTATGTCCCTCCAGTTGCAACTCACTGCTTTTGTTAGGTAGCCTTTCCAATTCATGATAAATGTAGAGAGGATAGGAAAACTTTTTCTATTAAATGTGTGTCTGAGATTGGTGTTTTTTGTCGTCTTCCTAGGACTGGCACTGTGTGACGACACCTTCCATCTGATCTGTGACAAGATCTCTGACGACTGGAGAACTGTGTGTATCGCCCTGGGTTGCGGCTCGGACATGATCACAAAGGTCATCTCTGAGTGTGGCTCGGATGACGTTCTGTGCTGCAGTACTATGCTCAAGCATTGGCGTGACTCGTGGCATGAGGACTACTCCGACAAGGTCGACACTCTCTGCACTGCCCTGCGTACATGCGGATACACCGACTGTGCCACTACCGTGTACTCAAAGTACCGTACCGAGCATAGCGTGGCTCTGTGTGATGGCCAGATTGACATCTACAGCAAGACCTTGAGTGACGATTGGAAGACATTCTGTCATGCCCTCGACTGCAGTGACGACTTCATCACTAAGATAGAGGTCGAGTGTGGCCACGACGACTACTTGTGTTGTGAAACGGCTATCAAGACCTGGCGTGATACTGTGGACTGCAGCTATGCTGACAAGATCGACCACTTCTGCAACGCTTGTCACAGCTGTGGCTTCGACGATATCGCCGTGGACTGTAGAGATCATTACCGCAATGAGGTCTTCGGTAAGCATCAATATCTATCAAAATCAGTGTATTTTTTCTCTATGACCACGAAGTTTTAATCCGCTTCTTCCACTGTACCGTGACACTCATGTTTTGGTTTCTTTGTCATTTTAGTTACTGGTGGCTCTAGCGGCTTCAGCACAGGAGGAACATCGGACCATTACGTCAGTGGAGGCGTTCTGGTGACAGGTCAGTCTACTCTCTTTTCACTCGCTGAATGGATTCTCTAGATATGCTAGCGTACTCCAGATACAATGACCCATCTTAGAAGATATGAAAAGTGTTTACGCCATTGAAACATCCGTATCTTTTTGCAGGATTGGCTCTGTGCGACGACACACTTCGTGTCATCTGTCACAAGATTGATGACTGGAAGCAGGTCTGCACACACCTTGGCTGTGACGATGAATTCATCCAGAAGTTCCAAGACCAATACAAGGACGACGTCTACCAGAGCTGCTTCCATGCCCTCAAGACTTGGCGTGATACATTCGATACGAGCTACGATGACAAGTACAACACCCTGTGCAAGACACTGCGCGACTGTAACTATTACGATTGCGCCGACACCTTGTACCACAAATATCGTACCGAGCACAGCTTTGCCCTGTGTGACAGTCAGATCGACGTGTACAGCCATACGTTGAGCGACGACTGGAAGAACATCTGTGTTGACATGAAATGCGACGACGACTTTATCAACAAGATTGAGATGGAGTGTGGTGGAGACAACTACCTGTGCACCAGCACTGCTCTCAAGCAATGGCGTGACACCGTGGACTGTAGCTACGATGACAAGATTGACCTCTTCTGTCATGCTTGCGATAACCGCGGTTACCACGACATTGCCACCGACTGCAGGTCCAACTCCCGCTACGAGTCCTATGGTAAGTGGGCAGTTTTGATAACAAAATCTTAAGTTCGCAATCATTTTCATGTCTCCTCTGATTGGCCAAGATGCAATCTTTGTTCTAGAAATACGTTTACAGCTGATAGACAATTTCTACCTTTTGCAGGATTGGCTCTGTGTGACGACACACTTCGCGTCATCTGTGACAAGATCGATGACTGGAAGCAGGTCTGCACACACCTTGGCTGTGACGATGAATTCATCCACAAGTTCCAAGACCAATACAATGACGACGTCTACCAGAGCTGCTTCCATGCCCTCAAGACATGGCGCGACACCTTCGACGACATCAGCTACGATGACAAGGTGAACAAGCTGTGCCAGACTCTACGCACCTGCGGACATGATGATTGCGCCGACACTGTGCTGCACAAGTATGACACAGAAAACTGCTTTGCCCTGTGTGACCACCAGATCAACATCTACAGCCATAAGTTGGCCGATGATTGGGTGCACTTCTGCAAGTCTTTGAACTGTGACGATGACTTCATCAGCAAGATCGATCAAGAGTGTGGCGGAGACAACTACATGTGCATCAGCACTGCCCTCAAGCACTGGCGTAACACAATGGACTGTAGCTATGCCGACAAGGTTGACCTCTTCTGCCACGCTTGTGATGCCTGTGGATTCGACGATGTCGCAGAGGACTGCAAGACCAACTTCCGCCATGAGTCGTTTGGTGAGTATTTTGCTTCGTGCCCAGAAATAAACCAAACACAATACTGCAAGCCTTCGGATTCCCGTCGAATTTTGCAAAGTTGAAGCCTATTGACGACACACTTCTTTGTACTTTTCAGGATTGAGCTTGTGTGATGACACACTACGCCTTATCTCCAGCAAGATCAGTGACTGGAAGTTGGTGTGTACAACACTTGGCTGTGATTCTTCCTTCATTCACAAGTTCCAGGATCAATACCATGACGACACCTACCTCTCCTGCTTCCACGCCCTCAAGACCTGGCGCGACACCTTCGACGCAAGCTATGATGACAAGGTCAACATCTTGTGCCAGACCCTGCGTAACTGTGGTTACACGGATTGCGCTGGAATCGTCGATGACAAGCACCGCACCGAGTGTAGCGTCGTTCTGTGTGACAGTCAGATCGACATTTACAGCAAGAAGTTGAGCAGTGACTGGAAGAACTTCTGCACACATCTGGGTTGTGATGACGACTTCATCAGTAAGATCGATGAGCAATGTAACCATGACAACTATCTGTGCATCAGCACTGCACTCAAGCACTGGCGTGACACGGTTGACTCCACCTACGTGGAGAAGATTGATCTCTTCTGCCATGCCTGTGACAGCTGTGGCTTCCACGATATCGCTATGGACTGCAGAGACAACTTCCGCCATGAAGTCTATGGTGAGTGTCCATCTACTAATAGCACCTAAATTCAGGTTCGAAAAATAAAAAGAGCACAAAGATGACCCTTCAGAATTTTTTTTCATTTCCACCCTGAGACTTATCTTGCACATATTGTTTTGCAGTGACGTCGAGTGTCTCAACAGGCTATCAAACATCCTCAGTTGTGTCAACTCAGTCCGTTAGTGCCAGCGCTTCAACCGTCACAGGTATGTCCCTCCAGTTGCAACTCACTGCTTTTGTTAGGTAGACTTTCCAATTTATTCTAAATGTAAGGAGGATAGGAAAACTTCTTCTATTGAATGTGTGTCTGAAACTTGTGTCTTTTGTCGTCTTCCTAGGACTGGCACTGTGTGACGACACCTTCCATCTGATCTGTGACAAGATCTCTGACGACTGGAGAACTGTGTGTATCGCCCTGGGTTGCGGCTCGGACATGATCACAAAGGTCATCTCTGAGTGTGGCTCGGATGACGTTCTGTGCTGCAGTACTATGCTCAAGCATTGGCGTGACTCGTGGCATGAGGACTACTCCAACAAGGTCGACACTCTCTGCACTGCCCTGCGTACATGCGGATACACCGACTGTGCCACTACCGTGTACTCAAAGTACCGTACCGAGCATAGCGTGGCTCTGTGTGATGGCCAGATTGACATCTACAGCAAGACCTTGAGTGACGATTGGAAGACATTCTGTCATGCCCTCGACTGCAGTGACGACTTCATCACTAAGATAGAGGTCGAGTGTGGCCACGACGACTACTTGTGTTGTGAAACGGCTATCAAGACCTGGCGTGATACTGTGGACTGCAGCTACGCTGACAAGATCGACCAGTTCTGCAACGCCTGTCACCGCTGTGGCTTCGACGATATCGCCGTGGACTGTAGAGATCATTACCGCAATGAGGTCTTCGGTAAGCATCAATATCTATCAAAATCAGTGTATTTTTTCTCTATGACCACGAAGTTTTAATCCGCTGCATCCACTGTACCGTGACACTCATGTTTTGGTTTCTTTGTCATTTTAGTTACTGGTGGCTCTAGCGGCTTCAGCACAGGAGGAACATCGGACCATTACGTCAGTGGAGGCGTTCTGGTGACAGGTCAGTCTACTCTCTTTTCACTCGCTGCATGAATTCTCTAGATATGCTAGTGTACTCCAGATACAATGACCCATCTTAGAAGATATGAAATGTGTTTACGCCATTGAAACATCCGTACCTTTTTGCAGGATTGGCTCTGTGCGACGACACACTTCGTGTCATCTGTCACAAGATTGATGACTGGAAGCAGGTCTGCACACACCTTGGCTGTGACGATGAATTCATCCACAAGTTCCAAGACCAATACAAGGACGACGTCTACCAGAGCTGCTTCCATGCCCTCAAGACCTGGCGTGATACATTCGATACGAGCTACGATGACAAGTACAACACCCTGTGCAAGACACTGCGCGACTGTAACTATTACGATTGCGCAGACACCTTGTACCACAAATATCGTACCGAGCACAGCTTTGCCCTGTGTGACAGTCAGATCGACGTGTACAGCCATACGTTGAGCGACGACTGGAAGAACATCTGTGTTGACATGAAATGCGACGACGACTTTATCAACAAGATTGAGATGGAGTGTGGTGGAGACAACTACCTGTGCACCAGCACTGCTCTCAAGCAATGGCGTGACACCGTGGACTGTAGCTACGACGACAAGATTGACCTCTTCTGCCATGCTTGCGATAACCACGGTTACCACGACATTGCCACCGACTGCAGGTCCAACTCCCGCTACGAGTCCTATGGTAAGTGGGCAGTTTTGATAACAAAATCTTAAGTTCGCAATCATTTTCATGTCTCCTCTGATTGGCCAAGATGCAATCTTTGTTCTAGAAATACGTTTACAGCTGATAGACAATTTCTACCTTTTGCAGGATTGGCTCTGTGTGACGACACACTTCGCGTCATCTGTGACAAGATCGATGACTGGAAGCAGGTCTGCACACACCTTGGCTGTGACGATGAATTCATCCACAAGTTCCAAGACCAATACAAGGACGACGTCTACCAGAGCTGCTTCCATGCCCTCAAGACATGGCGCGACACCTTCGACGACATCAGCTACGATGACAAGGTGAACAAGCTGTGCCAGACTCTACGCACCTGTGGACATGATGATTGCGCCGACACTGTGCTGCACAAGTATGACACAGAAAACTGCTTTGCCCTGTGTGACCACCAGATCAACATTTACAGCCATAAGTTGGCCGATGATTGGGTGCACTTCTGCAAGTCTTTGAACTGTGACGATGACTTCATCAGCAAGATCGATCAAGAGTGTGGCGGAGACAACTACATGTGCATCAGCACTGCCCTCAAGCACTGGCGTAACACAATGGACTGTAGCTATGCCGACAAGGTTGACCTCTTCTGCCACGCTTGTGATGCCTGTGGATTCGACGACGTTGCAGAGGACTGCAAGACCAACTTCCGCCATGAGTCGTATGGTGAGTATTTTGCTTCGTGCCCAGATCAGAAATAAACCAAACACAATACTGCAAGCTTTCGGATTCCCATCGAATTTTGCAAAGTTGAAGCCTATTGACGACACACTTCTTTGTACTTTTCAGGATTGAGCTTGTGTGACGACACACTACGCCTTATCTCCAGCAAGATCAGTGACTGGAAGTTGGTGTGTACAACACTTGGCTGTGACTCTTCCTTCATTCACAAGTTCCAGGATCAATACCATGACGACACCTACCTCTCCTGCTTCCACGCCCTCAAGACCTGGCGCGACACCTTCGACGCAAGCTATGATGACAAGGTCAACATCTTGTGCCAGACCCTGCGTAACTGTGGTTACACGGATTGCGCTGGAATCGTCGATGACAAGCACCGCACCGAGTGTAGCGTCGTTCTGTGTGACAGTCAGATCGACATTTACAGCAAGAAGTTGAGCAGTGACTGGAAGAACTTCTGCACACATCTGGGTTGTGATGACGACTTCATCAGTAAGATCGATGAGCAATGTTACCATGACAACTATCTGTGCATCAGCACTGCACTCAAGCACTGGCGTGATACGGTTGACTCCACCTACGTGGAGAAGATTGATCTCTTCTGCCATGCCTGTGACAGCTGTGGCTTCCACGATATCGCTGTGGACTGCAGAGACAACTTCCGCCATGAAGTCTATGGTGAGTGTCCATCTACTAATAGCACCTAAATTCAGGTTCGAAAAATAAAAAGAGCACAAATATGCACCTTCAGAATTCTTTTTTTCATTTCCACCCTGAGACTTATCTTGCACATATTGTTTTGTAGTGACGTCGAGTGTCTCAACAGGCTATCAAACATCCTCCGTTGTGTCAACTCAGTCCGTTAGTGCCAGCGCTTCAACCGTCACAGGTATGTCCCTCCAGTTGCAACTCACTGCTTTTGTTAGGTAGCCTTTCCAATACATGATAAATGTAAGGAAGGATAGGAAAACTTTTCTATTAAATGTGTGTCTGAGATTGGTGTTTTTTGTCGTCTTCCTAGGACTGGCACTGTGTGACGACACCTTCCATCTGATCTGTGACAAGATCTCTGACGACTGGAGAACTGTGTGTATCGCCCTGGGTTGCGGCTCGGACATGATCACAAAGGTCATCTCTGAGTGTGGCTCGGATGACGTTCTGTGCTGCAGTACTATGCTCAAGCATTGGCGTGACTCGTGGCATGAGGACTACTCCGACAAGGTCGACACTCTCTGCACTGCCCTGCGTACATGCGGATACACCGACTGTGCCACTACCGTGTACTCAAAGTACCGTACCGAGCATAGCGTGGCTCTGTGTGATGGCCAGATTGACATCTACAGCAAGACCTTGAGTGACGATTGGAAGACATTCTGTCATGCCCTCGACTGCAGTGACGACTTCATCACTAAGATAGAGGTCGAGTGTGGCCACGACGACTACTTGTGTTGTGAAACGGCTATCAAGACCTGGCGTGATACTGTGGACTGCAGCTACGCTGACAAGATCGACCAGTTCTGCAACGCCTGTCACAGCTGTGGCTTCGACGATATCGCCGTGGACTGTAGAGATCATTACCGCAATGAGGTCTTCGGTAAGCATCAATATCTATCAAAATCAGTGTATTTTTTCTCTATGACCACGAAGTTTTAATCCGCTGCATCCACTGTACCGTGACACTCATGTTTTGGTTTCTTTGTCATTTTAGTTACTGGTGGCTCTAGCGGCTTCAGCACAGGAGGAACATCGGACCATTACGTCAGTGGAGGCGTTCTGGTGACAGGTCAGTCTACTCTCTTTTCACTCGCTGCATGGATTCTCTAGATATGCTAGCGTACTCCAGATACAATGACCCATCTTAGAAGATATGAAATGTGTTTACGCCATTGAAACATCCGTATCTTTTTGCAGGATTGGCTCTGTGCGACGACACACTTCGTGTCATCTGTCACAAGATTGATGACTGGAAGCAGGTCTGCACACACCTTGGCTGTGACGATGAATTCATCCACAAGTTCCAAGACCAATACAAGGACGACGTCTACCAGAGCTGCTTCCATGCCCTCAAGACTTGGCGTGATACGTTCGATACGAGCTACGATGACAAGTACAACACCCTGTGCAAGACACTGCGCGACTGTAACTATTACGATTGCGCAGACACCTTGTACCACAAATATCGTACGGAGCACAGCTTTGCCCTGTGTGACAGTCAGATCGACGTGTACAGCCATACGTTGAGCGACGACTGGAAGAACATCTGTGTTGACCTGAAATGCCACGACGACTTTATCAACAAGATTGAGATGGAATGTGGTGGAGACAACTACCTGTGCACCAGCACTGCTCTCAAGCAATGGCGTGACACCGTGGACTGTAGCTACGACGACAAGATTGACCTCTTCTGTCATGCTTGCGACAACCGCGGTTACCACGACATTGCCACCGACTGCAGGTCCAACTCCCGCTACGAGTCCTATGTAATAGTCTGGCTTAATAACAAAATCTTAAG